>NW_027045711.1:0-27500 GCF_025399875.1 Dalotia coriaria
ATTTTAAAGGGAAAACGAATAAAAAAACGTGTTTTTTGCTTTTTACCTCAAAAAGATTAAAGTCAAAAGGCTTTTTGAAAAAAGATTTTAAAATTTTGTCGTTAAAACGAAAAAAAAGCAATTAAAAAAAACGTTAAAATTTGCTTTTACTTTTTTGCGTCCCCTTAAAAAAGGGGTTTTTTTAAAAAAATTTTAAATTTGATCGTTAAATCGTTAGGGAAACAATATTAATAAAACGAATAATAAAAAATTCGTCGTTTTTATGCTGTTTACCCTTAAAAGCAGATTAAAATAAAACGTGCTGTTTTGCTAAAATAAGCATTTTCAGCATTTTAGATGTTGAAATCGTTCAAATAGACGCAAATTAATAAAAACGAATAATAAAAATTTCGTCGTTTTTATGCTGTTTTACGCGTCAAAACGCAGATTAAAACTCAAAACGTGCTGTTTTGCTAAAATAAGCATTTTCAAGCATTTTAGATCGTTGAAATCGTTCAAATAGAAGCAATATTAATAAAAACGAATAATAAAAATTCGTCGTTTTATGCTGTTTTACGCGTTAAAACGCAGATTAAAGCTCAAAACGTGCTGTTTTTGCTAAAATAAGCATTTTCAAGCATTTTAGATCGTTAAAATCGTTCAAATAGACAGCAATATTAATAAAAACTAATAATAAAAATTCGTCGTTTTTTATGCTGTTTTACGCGTTAAAACGCAGATTAAACTCAAAACAGTGCTGTTTTTGCTAAAATAAAGCATTTTCAAGCATTTTAGATCGTTGAAATCGTTCAAATAGACGCAATATTAATAAAAACGAATAATAAAAAATTTCGTCGTTTTTATGCTGTTTTACGCGTCAAAACGCAGATTAAAGCTCAAAACGTGCTGTTTTGCTAAAATAAGCATTTTCAAGCATTTTAGATCGTTGAAATCGTTCAAATAGAAGCAATATTAATAAAAACGAATAATCAAAATTCGTCGTTTTTATGCTGTTTTCGCGTTAAAACGCAGATTAAAATCAAAACGTGCTGTTTTGCTAAAATAAGCATTTTCAAGCATTTTAGATCGTTGAAATCGTTTAAATAGAAGCAATATTAATAAAAACGAATAATAAAAATTCGTCATTTTTATGCTGTTTTACGCGTTAAAACGCAGATTAAAGCTCAAAACGTGCTGTTTTGCTAAAATAAGCATTTTCAAGCATTTTAGATCGTTGAAATCGTTCAAATAGAAGCAATATTAATAAAAAACGAATAATAAAATTCGTCGTTTTTATGCTGTTTACGCGTTAAAACGCAGATTAAAGCTCAAAACGTGCTGTTTTGCTAAAATAAGCATTTTCAAGCATTTTTAGATCTTGAAATCGTTCAAATAGAAGCAATATTAATAAAAACGAATAATAAAAATTCGTCGTTTTATGCTGTTTTACGCGTTAAAACGCAGATTAAAAGCTCAAAACGTGCTGTTTTGCTAAAATAAGCATTTTCAAGCATTTTAGATTGTTGAAATCGTTCAAATAGACGCAATATTAATAAAAACGAATAATAAAAATTTCGTCGTTTTTATGCTGTTTTACGCGTCTAAAACGCAGATTAAAGCTCAAAACGTGCTGTTTTTGCTAAAATAAGCATTTTCAAGCATTTTAGATCGTTAAAATCGTTCAAATAGAAGCAATATTAATAAAACAATAATAAAAATTCGTCGTTTTTATGCGTTTTACGCGTTAAAACGCAGATTAAAGCTCAAAACGTGCTGTTTTGCTAAAATAAGCATTTTCAAGCATTTTAGATCGTTGAAATCGTTCAAATAGACGCAATATTAATAAAACCGAATAATAAAAATTTCGTCGTTTTTATGCTGTTTTACGCGTTAAAACGCAGATTAAAGCTCAAAACGTGCTGTTTTGCTAAAATAAGCATTTTCAAGCATTTTAGATCGTTGAAATCGTTCAAATAGACGCAATATTAATATAAAACAAATAATAAAAAATCGTCGTTTTATGCTGTTTTACGCGTTAAAACGCAGATTAAAGCTCAAAATGTGCTGTTTTTGCTAAAATAAGCATTTTCAAGCATTTTAGATCGTTGAAATCGTTCAAATAGACGCAATATTAATAAAAACGAATAATAAAAATTTCGTCGTTTTTATGCTGTTTTACGCGTTAAAACGCTGATTAAACTCAAAACGTGCTGTTTTGTTAAAATAAGCATTTTCAAGCGTTTTAGATCGTTGAAATCGTTGGAATAGACGCAATATTAATAAAAACAAATAATAAAAATTCGTCGTTTTTATGCTGTTTTACGCGTTAAAACGCAGATTAAAACTCAAAACGTGCTGTTTTGCTAAAATAAACATTTTCAAAACATTTTAGATCGTTGAAATCATTCAAATAGAAGCATTATTAATAAAAACGAATAATAATAATTTCGTCGTTTTTATGCTGTTTTACGCGTTAAAACGCAGATTAAAGCTCAAAACGTGCTGTTTTGCTAAAATAAGCATTTTCAAAACATTTTAGAGCGTTGAAATCGTTTAAATAAACAATATTAATAAAAACGAATAATAAAAATTCGTCATTTTTTTGCTGTTTTACGCGTTAAAACGCAGATTAAGCTCAAAACGTGCTGTTTTGCTAAAATAAGCTTTGCAAAGCATTTTAGATCGTTGAAATCGTTCAAATAGACGCAATATTAATAAAAACAAATAATAAAAAAATTTGTCGTTTTTGTGTTTTACGCGTTAAAACGCAGATTAAAACTCAAAACGTGTTGTTTTGCTAAAATAAGCATTTTCAAGCATTTTAGATCGTTGAAATCGTTCAAATAGAAGCAATATTAATAAAAACGAATAATAAAAATTCGTCGTTTTATGCTGTTTTATGCGTTAAAACGCAGATTAAAGCTCAAAACGTGCTGTTTTGCTAAAATAAGCATTTTCAAGCATTTTAGATCGTTGAAATCGTTCAAATAGACGCAATTTAATTAAAAAAGAATAATAAAAATTCGTCGTTTTATGCTGTTTCACGCGTTAAAACGCAGATTAAAGCTCAAAACGTGCTGTTTTGCTAAAATAAGCATTTTCAAGCTTTTTAGATCGTTGAAATCGTTCAAATAGAAGCAATATTAATAAAAAACGAATAATAAAATTTCGTCGTTTTTATGCTGTTTTACGCGTTAAAACGCAGATTAAAACTCAAAGGTGCTGTTTTGCTTAAATAAGCATTTTCAAGCATTTTAGATCGTTGAAATCGTTTAAATAGAAGCAATATTAATAAAAACGAATAATAAAAATTCGTCATTTTTATGCTGTTTCACGCGTTAAAACGCAGATTAAAGCTCAAACGTGCTGTTTTGCTAAAATAAGCATTTTCAAGCATTTTAGATCGTTGAAATCGTTCAAATAGACGCAATATTAATTAAAACGAATAATAAAATTCGTCGTTTTATGCTGTTTCACGCGTTAAAACGCAGATTAAAGCTCAAAACGTGCTGTTTTGCTAAAAAAGCATTTTCAAGCTTTTAGATTGAAATGTTAAAAGAACAATATTAATAAAACGAATAAAAAATTTTTTTTTTTATGCTTTTTTTTTAAAAAGCAGATTCTCAAAACGTGCTGTTTTGTAAATAAGCATTTTCAAGCATTTTAGATCGTTAAATTTTTAAAAAGAAACAATATTAAAAAAAAAGAAAAAAAAAATTCGTCTTTTATCTGTTTACCCGTTAAAACGCAGATTTAAAAAAAGTGCTTTTTTCTAAAATAAGCATTTTCAAGCATTTTGGTTTAAATCGTTCAAATAGACCAAATTTTTTAAAAAAAAAATTAAAAAATTCGTCGTTTTTTTTTTTTCCCTTAAAAAACAGAATAAAAAAACCTTTTTTGCAAAATAACATTTTAAAATTTTTTTAAACGTTAAATCGTTAAAAACGAATATTTAAAAAAAAAAAAATTTTCCGTTTTAGCTGTTTTTTGCTTAAAACGCAATTAAAAAAAAAAATTTTTTAAAAAAATAAAATTTTAACTTTTTTAAAGGAAAATTTAAAAAAAAAATATTTAAAAAAACGTAAAAAAAAAATTTGTCATTTTTTTTGTTTTGCTTAAAAGCTTTAAAAATAAAATGTATTTTTTAAAAAAGCATTTTAACATTTTAATCGTTAGGGTTTTTTTAACGCAAAATTTAAAAAAAAAAATTAAAAAAAGTTTTTACTTTTTTTGGTTAAAACCGTTAAAACCAAAAAAACCGTTTTTTAAAAAAAGCTTTTAAGCTTTTTAGGTTAAACGTTTTAAATAAAGCTTTTAAAAAAAAAAAAATTGCTTTTTTTTGTTTTCGGGAAAACGCAATTAAAAAACCAAAATTTTTTTTTAAAAACTTTTTAAGCTTTTTTTTTCGTTAAAGTTAAAGGCTTTAAAAAAACAAAAAAAAAATTTTTTTTATTTTTTGGAAAAAATTAAAAAAAAAATCTGTTTTGCTTAAGCTTTTAAAACTTTTAAGTTAAATCTTAAATAAGGATTTTAAAAACAAAATTTAAAAAATTTTTTTTAGCTTTTTTAAAACCAATTAAATTGCTGTTTTGCAAAAAATTTTCGGGTTTTTTAAACTTAAATTTTAAATAAAACCCAAAAAAAAAAAAAAAAAATTTTTTTTTGTTTTTTTAGCGTTAAAAAGCGTTAAAAAACTCAAAGTGCGTTTTTTTAAAAAAATTTTAAATTTTAGATCGTTGAAATTTTTGAAGAATATTAATAAAAAAAAATAAAAAATTTGTTTTTTTAGCGTTTTCGCGTTAAAACCAGATTAAATCAAAAAGTGCTTTTTGCTAAAAAAAACATTTTCAAGCATTTTAGATCGTTGAAACTTCAAATGAAGCAATATTAATAAAAAAAAAAAAATTTTTTTTTTTTCCTTAAACGGAAAAAAAAAAAATTTTTGCTTTTTTTTAAATTTTTAATTTTCGTTAAATGTTTTAAAAAAAAAAATTAAAAAATAATTTTTTTGCTTTTTTGCTTTTTTTTTTAAACGCGTTAAAATAAAATGCTTTTTTTCTAAAAAAACATTTTTTGCATTTTTAAAAATTTTAAACGAAATAAAGCTTTAAAAAAAAACGAAAATAAAAACGTGTTTTTTCTTTTTGCTTAAAAAAGGGTTAAATAAAAAATTTTGGTTTTTTAAAAAAGCATTTTAAATTTTTAAAAAATCGTTTTAAAACTTTAATAAAACGAAAATAAAAAAAACGTCGTTTTTTTTTTTTTTGCTTAAAAACGTTAAAGTCAAAAGGCTTTTTTAAAAAAAGATTTTAAAATTTTGTCGTTTTTCTTTAAAAAACAATTTAAAAAAAAACGTTAAAAAAAAGCTTTTTTAAAACGTTAAAACCGTTAAACCCAAAAACTTTTTTTAAAAAAAAACGCTTTTAGTTTTTAAAACGTTAAAAGGCCCAAATTTGGTAAAAAAAAATTTTCCTTTTAGTGTTTTTTTCCCTTAAAACCCAAATTAAATAAAACGGGTTTTTTAAAATGCTTTTGTTTTTACGTTAAACGCAAAAACCAAAAAATTTTTAAAAAAATTAAAACTTTTTTTTTGTTTTAGTTAAAAGCAATTAAACTAAAAAAACTGTTTTTTGCTGCTTTTAAGCTTTTTAACGTTAAAGTTTAAAAGGCTTTTTAAAAAGAAAAATTTAAAAAAAAGTCGTTTTATTTTTTTACGCTTAAAAAAGGGTTAAATAAAAAATTTTTTTTTTTTTAAAAAATTTTTAAACATTTTTAACGTTGTGTAAATAAGCAAAATTTTTTAAAAAAAAAAAAATTTTTCTTTTTTTTTCTTTTTTTTAAAAAAGAATTAAAAACTCCTGCTGTTTTGCTAAAAAAGCATTTTAAAAAACTTTTTAATCTTAAATTTTAAATGGAATTTAAAAAAACGAATAATAAAAACGTTTTTTAAAATTTTTTGCGTTAAAAAGGTTAAACTAAAAAGGTTTTTTAAAAAAGCTTTTTTTTTTTGATTTAAATCTTAAAAAAAATAAATTAAAAAAAAAAAAATTTTTTTTTTTTGTTTTTTTCCAAAACCAATTGTTTGGGGCAAAATCAAAAATTTTTTTTTTTGCTTTTTAAAAAGAAGATATTAATAAAAAAGAATAATAAAATTTTTTTTTTTTTTTTCGCGTTAAAACGCGTTAAATCAAAAAGTGCTGTTTTCTAAAAAAAATTTTTTTAAACATTTTAGATCGTTGAAATCGTTCAAATAGAAGCAATATTAATAAAAACGAATAATAAAATTCGTCGTTTTTATGCTGTTTTACGCGTTAAAACGCAGATTAAAGCTCAAAACGTGCTGTTTTGCTAAAATAAGCATTTTCGCATTTTGAACGCTGAAATCGTTCAAATAGACGCAATAATAATAAAAACGAATAATAAAAATTTCGTCGTTTTATGATGTTTTACGCGTTAAAACGCTGAGTAAAGCTCAAAACGTGCTGTTTTGCTAAAATAAGCATTTTCAAGCATTTTAGATCGTTGAAATCGTTCAAATAGACGCAATATTAATTAAAACGAATAATAAAAATTCGTCGTTTTATGCTGTTTCACGCGTTAAAACGCAGATTAAAGCTCAAAACGTGCTGTTTTGCTAAAATAAGCATTTAAGCATTTTAGATCGTTGAAATCGTTCAAATAGACGCAATATTAATAAAAACGAATAATAAAAATTTCGTCGTTTTTGCTGTTTTACGTTAAAACGCAGATTAAAGCTCAAAACGTGCTGTTTTGCTAAAATAAGCATTTTCAAGCATTTTAGATCGTTGAAATCGTTCAAATAGAAGCAAATTAATAAAAAACGAATAATAAAAATTCGTCGTTTTATGCTGTTTTACGCGTTAAAAACGCAGATTAAAAGCTCAAAATGTGCTTTTGCTAAATAAGCATTTTCAAGCATTTTAGATCGTGAAATCGTTCAAATAGACGCAATATTAATAAAAACGAATAATATAAATTCGGTTTTTATGCTGTTTTACGCGTTAAAACGCAGATTAAAGCTCAAAACGTGCTGTTTTGCTAAAATAAGCATTTTCAAGCATTTTAATCGTGAAATCGTTCAAATAGAAGCATATTAATAAAACGAATAATAAAAATTCATCGTTTTATGCTGTTTTACGCGTTAAAACGCGTTAAAGCTCAAAACGTGCTGTTTTGCTAAAATAAGCATTTTCAAGCATTTTAGATCGTTGAAATCGTTCAACAGACGCAATATTAATAAAAACGAATAATAAAACCGTCGTTTTAGCTGTTTTACGCGTTAAAACGCAGATTAAAGCTCAAACGTGCTGTTTTGCTAAAATAAGCATTTTCAAGCATTTTAGATCGTTGAAATCGTGCAAATAGAAATATTAATAAAAACAATAATAAAAATTTCCTCGTTTTATGCTGTTTTACGCGTTAAAACGCAGATTAAAGCTCAAAACTGCTGTTTTGCTAAAATAAAGCATTTTCAAGCATTTTAGATCGTTGAAATCGTTCAAATAGACGCATATTAATAAAAACGAATAATAAAAATTTCTGTCGTTTTATGCTGTTTTACGCGTTAAAAACGCTGATTAAAGCTCAAAACGTGCTGTTTTTAAAATAAGCATTTTCAGCATTTTAGATCGTTGAAATCGTTGAATAGACGCAATATTAATAAAAACAAATAATAAAAATTCGTCGTTTTATGCTGTTTTACGCGTTAAAACGCAGATTAAAGCTCAAACGTGCTGTTTTGCTAAAATAAACATTTTCAAGCATTTTAGATCGTTGAAATCGTTCAAAAAAAAGAATATTAAAAAAACGAAAAAAAAAATCGTCGTTTTATGTGTTTTCGCGTTAAAACGCAGATTAAAGCTCAAAAAGTGCTGTTTTGGGAAAAAAATTTTCAACATTTTAGAACGTTTAAATCGTTCAAATAGACGAAAAAATAAAAAAGAATAATAAAAAATTTTTGTTTTATGATGTTTACGCGTTAAAAGCTGAGTAAAGCTCAAAAAAGTGCTGTTTTTAAAATAAGCATTTTCAAGCATTTTAGATCGGAAATCGTTCAAAAGACGCAATATTAATTAAAAACGAATAATAAAAATTCGTCGTTTTTGCGTTTCACGCGTTAAAAAGCAGATTAAAAAACTCAAAAAAGTGCTGTTTTGCTAAAATAAGCATTTTTAAGCTTTTTTGATCGTTTAAATCGTTCAAATAGAAGAATCTAATAAAAAACGAATAATAAAAATTTCTCGTTTATGATGTTTTACCCTTAAACGCAGTTAAAGCTCAAAGGTGCTGTTTTGCTTAAATAAGCTTTTCAAGCATTTTTGTTGAAATGTTTAAATAGAAGCAATTTAATAAAACGATAAATAAAAAATTCGTCATTTTAATGCTGTTTCAGCGTTAAAACGCAGATTAAAGCTCAAAACGTGCTGTTTATCAAAATAAGCATTTTCAAGCATTTTAGATCGTTGAAACGTTCAAATAGACGCAATATTAATAAAAACGAATAATAAAAATTCGTCGTTTTTATGCTGTTTCACGCGTTAAAACGCAGATTAAAGCTCAAAACGTGCTGTTTTGCTAAAATAAGCATTTTCAAGCTTTTAGATCGTTGAAATCGTTCAAATAGAAGCAATATTAATAAAAACGAATAATAAAATTTCGTCGTTTTATGCTGTTTTACGCGTTAAAAAACAGATTCTCAAAACGTGCTGTTTTGCTTAAATAAGCATTTTCAAGCATTTTAGATCGTTGAAATTGTTTAAATAGAAGCAATATTAATAAAAAACGAATAATAAAAATTCGTCATTTTATGCTGTTTCACGCGTTAAAACGCAGATTAAAGCTCAAAACGTGCTGTTTTGCTAAAATAAGCATTTTCAAGCATTTTAGATCGTTGAAATGTTTAAATAGACGCAATATTAATAAAACGAATAATAAAAATTCGTCGATTTTATGCTGTTTACGCGTTAAAACGCAGATTAAAGCTCAAAACGTGCTGTTTTGCTAAAATAAGCATTTTCAAGCATTTTAGATCGTTGAAATCGTTGAAATAGACGCAATATTAATAAAAACAATAATAAAAATTCGTCGTTTTATGTCTGTTTTACGCGTTAAAACGCAGATTAAAGCTCAAAACGTGCTGTTTTGCTAAAATAAGCATTTTCAAGCATTTTAGATCGTTGAAATCGTTCAAATAGACGCAATATTAATAAAAACGAATAATAAAAATTTCGTCGTTTTATGCTGTTTTACGCGTTAAAACGCAGATTAAAGCTCAAAACGTGCTGTTTTGCTAAAATAAGCATTTTCAAGCATTTTAGATCGTTGAAATCGTTCAATAGACGCAATATTAATAAAAACGAATAATAAAAATTTCGTCGTTTTATGCTGTTTTACGCGTTAAAACGCTGATTAAAGCTCAAAACGTGCTGTTTTGCTAAAATAAGCATTTTCAAGCATTTTAGATCGTTGAAATCGTGAAATAGACGCATATTAATAAAAACAAATAATAAAAATTCGTCGTTTTATGCTGTTTTACGCGTTAAAACGCAGATTAAAGCTCAAAACGTGCTGTTTTGCTAAAATAAGCATTTTCAAGCATTTTAGATCGTTGAAATCGTTCAAATAGAAGCAATATTAATAAAAACGAATAATAAAAATTCGTCGTTTTATGCTGTTTTACGCGTTAAAACGCGATTAAAGCTCAAAACGTGCAGTTTTGCTAAAATAAGCATTTTCAAGCATTTTAGATCGTTGAAATCGTTAATAGACGCAATATTAATAAAAACAAATAATAAAAATTCGTCGTTTTATGCTGTTTTACGCGTTAAAACGCAGATTAAAGCTCAAAACGTGCTGTTTTGCTAAAATAAGCATTTTCAAGCATTTTAGATCGTTGAAATCATTCAAATAGAAGCATATTAATAAAACGAATAATAAAAATTTGTCGTTTTATGCTGTTTTACGCGTTAAAACGCGATTAAAGCTCAAAACGTGCTGTTTTGCTAAAATAAGCATTTTCAATCATTTTAATCGTTGAAATCGTTTCAAAAGAAGCAATATTAATAAAACGAATATAAAAATCGTTTTTTATGCTTTTTACGCGTTTAACGCAAAGTTAAAACGAATTTGCTAAAAAGCTTTTTCTAGAATATGATTTCTTGAAATTTAAACTGAAATATTTAAAAGAATAATAAAAATTCGATTAATGCTGTTTTACGCGTAAATTCAGTTAAGCTAAAACGTGCTAATCTGCAATAAAGCTTAAAATGCTGTTGAAATAAGCAATTTTCAAATTTAATCGTTAAAAAATCGTTAAATAATAAAATATTATAAAATGCTAAAAATTCGCGTTTAAGCTGTTAAACTAAACGAGTTTACTAAATAGATTTTTCAAATTAAATTTAAACATTTAGATCGCTTAAATTAATAAAAACGAAATAAAAATCGATATAAATTGTTAACGTTTAACGCGATTTTAAGTTAAACGTCATTGATTAAAAAAGCATTTCAACATTTTGTTTTGAAATCATTTAAGATATTAAAATGAAATAATAAAATTGCATTTAGCTGATTAACGTTAAAACGCAATTAAAGTCGAATTGCTGTTTTAGCTAAAATAAATTCAAAAGTTTAGTTCTGTTAAAATAGTTCTAAAAGAATTAGTCAAAAATCGTAATAATAAAAATTTACGTATTTTTGCTGTTTTACGCGTTAAAACGCAGAATTAAACTCAAAACGTGCTGTTTTGCTAAAATAAGATTTTCAAGCATTTTACGTTGAAATCGTTCAAATAGAGCAATATTAATAAAAACGAATAATAAAATTTCGTCGTTTTATGCTGTTTTACGCGTTAAAACGCAGATTAAAGCTCAAAACGTGCTGTTTTGCTAAAAAAGCATTTTCAAGCATTTTAGATCGTTGAAATCGTTAAATAGAGCAATATTAATAAAACGAATAATAAAAATTCGTCATTTTTATGCTTTTACGCGTTAAAACGCAGATTAAAGCTCAAAACGTGCTGTTTTGCATAAAATAAGCATTTTCAAGCATTTTAGATCGTTGAAATCGTTCAAATAGAGCAATATTAATAAAAACGAATAATAAAAATTTGTCGTTTTATGCTGTTTTACGCGTTAAAACGCACGATTTAAAGCTCAAAACGTGCTGTTTTGCAAAATAAGCATTTTCAAGCATTTTAAGATTGAAATCGTTCAAATAGAAAATAATTAATAAAAACGAATAATAAAAATTTTTACGTTTATGCTGTTTACGCTTAAAACGCGATTAAAAGCTCAAACGTGCTGTTTTGCTTAAAATAAGCATTAAAAGCATTTTAATAAACGAATATAAAAATCGTTTCAATGGTATTAATTAAAAACGAATAATAAAATTCGTTTTGCTGTTTTGCGTTAAAAAAGCAATTAAAGCTCAAACGTGCTGTTTTAAGCTTAAAATAAGCAATTTTCAAACAATTAGATCATTGAAATCGTGTTTTATGAATATTAATAAAACGAATTAAATAAAATCGTCTTTTTTAAATATTTTACGCGTTAAAAGAGATTAAAAGCTCAAAAATGCTGTTTTAATAAATAATAAATTTCAAGCATTTTAGTCGTTAACTAAAATAAAGCTCAAATTAATTAAACGAATAAAAAAAATTTCATCGTTTTATGCTGATTTACGCGTTAAAACGCATATTAAGTAAAACGTGCTGTTTTGCTAAAATAAGCTTTTCAAGCATTTTAGATCGTTAACTCGTTCAAATAGCAATTAAATTAATAAAAACGAATAATAAAAATTCGTGTTTTTATGCTGTTTTAGCGTTAAAACGCGATTAAAGCTCAAAACGTGCTGTTTTGCTTTAAATTAAGCATTTTCAAGCATTAGATGCTGAAATTGTTCAATAGAGCAATATTAATAAAACGAATATAAAAAACGTCGTTTTATGCATTTTACGCGTTAAAACGTATTAAAGCTCAAAACGTGCTGTTTTGCAAAATAAACGCTTTTCAAGCATTTTAGATCTTGAAATCGTTCAAATAGACGCAAATTCAATAAACATAATAAAAAATTCGTCGTTTTATGCTGTTTTCGCGTTAAACGCAGATTAAAGCTCAAAACGTGCTGTTTTGCTAAAATAAGCATTTTCAAGCATTTTAGATCGTTGAAATCGTTCAAATAGACGCAATATTAATAAAAAACGAATAATAAAAAATTCGTCGTTTTTATGCTGTTTTACGCGTTAAAACGCAGATTAAAGCTCAAAACGTGCTGTTTTGCTAAAATAAGCATTTTCAAGCATTTTAGATTGTTGAAATCGTTCAAATAGAAGCAATATTAATAAAAACGAATAATAAAAATTCGTCGTTTTATGCTGTTTTACGCGTTAAAACGTAGATTAAAAGCTCAAAACGTGCTGTTTTGCTAAAATAAACATTTTCAAGCATTTTAGATCGTTGAAATCGTTCCAATAGAAGCAATTAATAAAAACGAATAATAAAATTCGTCGTTTTATGCTGTTTTGCGCGTTAAACGCAGATTAAAGCTCAAAACGGCTGTTTTGCTAAAATAAGCATTTTCAAGCATTTTAGATCGTTGAAATCGTTCAAATAGACGCAATATTAATATAAAACGAATAATCAAAATTTCGTCGTTTTTATGCTGTTTTACGCGTTAAAACGCAGATTAAAGCTCAAAACGTGCTGTTTTGCTAAAATAAGCATTTTCAAGCATTTTAGATCGTTGAAATCGTTCAAATAGAAGCAGTATTAATAAAAACGAATAATAAAAATTGTCGTTTTTATGCTGTTTTACGCGTTAAAACGCAGATTAAAGCTCAAAACTAAAATAAGCATTTTCAAGCATTTTAGATCGTTGAAATCGTTCAAATAGACGCAATATTAATAAAAACGAATAATAAAATTCGTCGTTTTATGCTGTTTTACGCGTTAAAACGCAGATTAAAGCTCAAAACGTGCTGTTTTGCTAAAATAAGCATTTTCAAGCATTTTAGATCGTTGAAATCGTTCCCAAAAGAACGCAATATTAATAAAACGAATAATAAAAATTCGTCGTTTTTTTTGCTGTTTTAGCGTTAAAACCAGATTACAGCTCAAAAACGTGCTGTTTTGCTAAAGTAAGCATTTTCAAAACATTTTAGATCGTTGAAATCATTCAAATAAGTTTAATTAATAAAAACGAATAATAAAATTTCGTCGTTTTATGCGGTTTAGCGTTAAAACGCAGATTAAACCCCAAAACTGCTGTTTTGCTAAATAAGCTTCAAGCATTTTAGATCGTTGAAATCGTTCAAATAGACGCAATATTATAAAAACGAATAATAAAAATTCGTCGTTTTTTTCTGTTTTACGCGTTAAAACGCGATTAAAACTCAAAACGTGCTGATTTTCAAGCTTTTAGATCTTGAAATGTTCAAATAGAACATATTAATTAAAACAATATAAAAATTCGTCGTTTTTATGCTGTTTACCGCGTTAAAACGCAGATTAAAGCTCAAAAGTGCTGTTTTGAAAAAAGCATTTTAAGCTTTTAGATGTTGAAATGTTCAAATAAACAATTAATAAAAACGAATAATAAAAATTTCGTCGTTTTTATGCTGTTTTACGCGTTAAAACGCAGATTAAAGCTAAAGCTTTTCTAATAGATTTTCAAGATTTTGATGTTTGCAAAGTTTAAATAGATGAAATATTAAAAAAGAAAATAAAAAACTGCTTTTATGTTTTAATCGTTAAAATGCAGTTTAAAGCTCTAAAACGCTGTTTGCTAAAATAAGCGTGTTTTAAATATTTTCGGAAACGTTAATAGTTAAAATTTAAATAAACGAAAATATTAATCAAGTTATAAATTTTCAGTTAAACGGATTAAAGCTCAAAACGCGTTTTGCTAAAATAAGCTTTTCGCTTTTAGACATGTTGAAACGTTCAATGTTGAAATCTTCATAATAAAAGAAATAAAAACGCGTTTTATAAAAGTTTTACGTTTTATGCTGCTAGCGTTAAACGCTGATTAACTAAATGCTTTAAATAAGCATTTTCAAGTTTTAGATCGTTGAAATCGTTCAAAAGAAGCAATATTAATAAAAACGAATAATAAAAATTTCGTTTTTATGCGTTTTAAGCTGATAAAGCTAAAAGCGTTTCAAAAGCTGTTTTCAAGCATTTTAGTTTCTAAATTTCAAATGAACATATTAATAAAACGAATATTAAAAAATCGATTAAAATTTTCGTTTAAGCGATTAAAGCTAAAACGCGTAGTTTCAAAATCGTTTTCTAAAATAAGATTTCAAATTTAGACGTTGAAACGTTAAAAACGAATAATAAAAATTGCATTTATGCTGTTTTACGCTGTTTAAACGAGTTAAAACGTCAAAACGTGCTGTTTTACTAAAATAAGCATTTTAAGCATTTTAGATCGTTGAAATCGTTCAAATGACGCAAAATAAAACAAATAATAAAAAATGTTTTATTCTGTGTTTTAGCTGTTTAACGCGTTAAAAAAGCTTTAGCTAAAAATGCTGTTTTGAAAAATTTTAACGTTAAATTAATTAAATCTTGAAATAAAAAAATAAAAAAAATTGTTTTTTATGTTTACCGTATTAGCTGTTTAAAGCGTAAAACGCGTTTTTCGCTAAAATGCATTTTCAGCAATTTAAGACTTGAAATCGTTTGAAATGCGAAATCGTTAATAAAACAAATAATAAAAAATCGATTTATCGTTTTTAGTTAAGCGATTAAAACTCAAAGGTTTTGCAAAATGTGTTTTCAACATTTAGATTTTGAAACGTTCAAATAGAATCGTTGAAATCGTCAATAAAAAAATTTGTTTTATAATGTTTTACGCGTTAAAACGCGATTAAAGCTTAAAACGTCTGTTTTGTAAAATAAGCATTTTCAAGCATTTTAGATTGTGAAATCGTTCAAATAGACGCAATATTAATATAAAACGAATAATAAAATTCGTCGTTTTATGCTGTTTACGCGTTAAAACGCTGATTAAGCTCAAAACGTGCTGTTTTGCTAAAATAAGCATTTTCAAGCATTTTAGATCGTTGAAATCGTTGAAATAGAGCTATTATTAATAAAACAAATAATAAAAATTCGTCGTTTTATGCTGTTTTACGCGTTAAAACGCAGATTAAAAGCTCAAAACGTGCTGTTTTGCTAAAATAAGCATTTTCAATCATTTTAGATCGTTGAAATCGTTAAATAGAACGCAATATTAATAAAAACGAATAAAAAAATCGTCATTTTATGCTGTTTTACGCGTTAAAACGCGATTAAAGCTCAAAACGTGCGTTTTGCTAAAATAAGCATTTTCAAGCATTTTAGATCGTTGAAATCGTTCAAAAGAGCATTATTAATAAAAACGATAATAAATTTCGTCGTTTTATGCTGTTTTACGCGTTAAAACGCAGATTAAAGCTCAAATGCTGTTTTGCTAAAAAAGCATTTTCAACATTTTAGATCGTTGAAATCGTTAAATAAAGCAATATTAATAAACGATTAATAAAAATCGTCATTTTATGCTGTTTTACGCGTTAAAACGCAGATTAAAAGCTCAAACGTGCTGTTTTGCTAAATAAGCATTTTCAAGCATTTTAGACGTAGAAATCGTTCAAATAGCGCAATATTAATAAAACGAATAATAAAAATTCGTCGTTTTATGCTGTTTACGCGTTAAACGCGATTAAAAGCTCAAAACTGCTGTTTTGCTAAAATAAGCATTTTCAAGCATTTTAGATCGTTGAAATCGTTCAAATAGACGCAATATTAATAAAAACGATAATAAAAATTCGTCGTTTTTATGCTGTTTACGCGTTAAAACGCAGATTAAAGCTCAAAACGTGCTGTTTTGCTAAAATAAGCATTTTCAAGCTTTTTAGACGTTGAAATCGTTCAAATAGACGCAATATTAATAAAAACGAATAATAAAAATTTCGTCGTTTTAATGCTGTTTTACGCGTTAAAACGCGAATTAAAGCTCAAAACGTGCTGTTTTGCTAAAATAAGCATTTTCAAGCATTTTAGATCGTTGAAATCGTTAAATAGAAGCAATATTAATAAAAACGAATAATAAAAATTTCGTCTTTTTATGCTGTATTACGCGTTAAAACGCAGATTAAAGCTCAAAACGTGCTGTTTTGCTAAAATAAGCATTTTCAAGCATTTTCGATCGTTGAAATCATTCAAATAGACGCAATCAAAATAAAAACGAATAATAAAAATTTCCGTCGTTTTATGCTGTTTTACGCGTTAAAACGCAGAATAAAGCTCAAAACGTGCTGTTTTGCTAAAATAAGCATTTTCTAGCATTTTAGATCGTAAATTAAATAGAGCAATATTAATAAAAACAAATAATAAAATTCGTCATTTTATGTGTATTACGCGTTAAAACGCAGATTAAAGCTCAAAACGTGCTGTTTTGCTAAAATAGCATTTTCAAGCATTTTGATCGTTGAAACGTTCAAATAGACGCAATATTAATAAAAACGAATAATAAAAATTTCGTCGTTTTTATGCTGTTTTACGGTTAAAACGCAGAATAAAGCTCAAAACGTGCTGTTTTGCTAATAAAAGCATTTTCAAGCATTTTAGATCGTTGAAATCGTTCAAATAGAAGCAATATTAATAAAAACGGATAATAAAAATTTCGTCGTTTTATGCTGTTTTACGCGTAAAACGCAGATTAAAGCTCAAAACGTGCTGTTTTGCTAAAATAAGCATTTTCAAGCATTTTAGATCTTTGAAATCGTTCAAATAGAAGCAATATTAATAAAAACGAATAATAAAAATTTGTCGTTTTATGCTGTTTTACGCGTTAAAACGCAGATTAAAGCTCAAAACTGCTGTTTTCTAAAAATAAGCATTTTCAAGCATTTTCGATCGTTGAAATCATTCAAATAGACGCAATCAAAATAAAAACGAATAATAAAAATTCTCGTTATTATGCTGTTTTACGCGTTAAAACGCAGAATTAAAGACTAAAACGTGCTGTTTTGTCTAAAATAAGCATTTTCTAGCATTTTAGATCGTTGAAATCGTTCAAATAGACGCAATATTAATAAAAACAAATAATAAAAAATTCGTCGTTTTATGCTGTTTTCGTTAAAAACGCAGATTAAAGACTCAAAACGTGCTGTTTTGCTAAAATAAGCATTTTCAAACATAGATCGTTGAAATCGTTCAAATAGAGCTAATATTAATAATAAACGATAATAAAAACGTTTCGTTTTTATGCTGTTTTCGCGTTAAAACGCATGTTAAAACTCAAAACGTGCTGTTTTGCTAAAATAAGCATTTTCAAGCATTTGTCGTTTTAAATCGATCAAATAGAAGCAATATTAATAAAACGAATAATAAAAAATTCGTCGTTTTTAGTTTTTACGCGTTAAAACGCAGATTAAACTCAAACGTGCTTTTTGCTAAAAATAAGCATTTTCAGCATTTTAGAACGTTGAAATCGTTCAAAGACGCAATTAATAAAACGTAATAAAAAAATTTCGTCGTTTTATGCTGTTTTACGCGTTAAAACGCTGATTAAAGCTCAAAACTGCTGTTTTGCTAAAATAACATTTTCAAGCATTTTAGATCGTTGAAATCGTTCAAAGACGCAATATTAATAAAAACGAATATAAAAATTCGTCGTTTTTATGCTGTTTCACGCGTTAAAAAGCAGATTAAAGCTCAAAACGTGCTGTTTTGCTAAAATAAGCATTTTCAAGCTTTTTAGATCGTTGAAATCGTTCAAATAGAAGCAATATTAATAAAAACAAATATAAAAATTTCGTCGTTTTTATGCTGTTTTACGCGTTAAAACGCAGATTAAAGCTCAAAACGTGCTGTTTTGCTTAAATAAGCATTTTCAAGCATTTTAGATCGTTGAAATCGTTTAAATAGAAGCAATATTAATAAAAACGAATAATAAAAATTCGTCATTTTATGCTGTTTTACGCGTTAAAACGCAGATTAAAAGCTCAGAACGTGCTGTTTTGCTAAAATAAGCATTTTCAAGCATTTTAGATCGTTGAAATCGTTCAAATAGTCGCAATATTAATAAAAACGAATAATAAAAATTTCGTCGTTTTTATTCTGTTTTACGCGTTAAAACGCAGAATAAAGCTCAAAACGTGCTGTTTTGCTAAAATAAGCATTTTCAAGCATTTTAGATCGTTGAAATCGTTCAAATAGAGCAAATATAATAAAAACGAATAATAAAAATTCGTCGTTTTTTATTCTGTTTTACACGTTAAAACGGAATTAAAGCTCAAAACGTGCTGTTTTGCTACAAATACGTCATTTTCAAGCAATTATTAGATGTTGAAATCGTTAAATGAAGCAATTTAATAAAACGAATAACAAAAACGTCTGTTTTATGCTGTTTTACGCGTTAAAACGCAGATTAAGCTCAAAACTGCTGTTTTGCTAAAAAAGCATTTTCAAGCATTTTAGATCGTTGAAATCGTTCAAATGACGCAATATTAATAAAACGAATTAAAAATTTCGTCGTTTTATGCTGTTTACCGTTAAAACCAGATTAAACTCAAAACGTGCTGTTTTGCTAAAATAAGCATTTTCAAGCATTTTAGATCGTTTGAAATCGTTTAAATAAAACAATATTAATAAAACGATAATAAAAAATCTGTTTTTATGCTTTTAGTAGTGTTAAAACGCAGATTAAAGCTCAAAAGCTGTTTTGCTAAAATAAACATTTTCAAACATTTTAGATCGTTGAAATCGTTTCAAAGACGCAATTAAATAAAACGAATAATAAAATTTCTGTCGTTTTATGTTTTTACGCGTTAAAACGCAGATAAAACTCAAAACGTGCTGTTTTGTAAAATAAGCATTTTCAAGCATTTTAGATCGTTGAAATCGTTCAAATAGAGAATATTAATAAAACGAATAATAAAAATTTTCGTTTTTCATGTGTTTTAACGCGTTAAAACGCAGATTAAAGCTCAAAACGTCTTTTTGCTAAAATAAGCATTTTGCAGTTTTAAACGTTGAAATCGTTCAAATAGACGCATAAAATAAAAACGAAGTAATAAAAGATTTTCGCGTTTTAATGCTGTTTTTACGCGTTAAAACGCAGATTAAACTCAAAACGTGCTGTTTGTTAAAATAAGCATTTTCAAGCATTTTAGATCGTTGAAATCGTTCAAATAGACGCAATATTAATAAAACAATAATAAAAATTCGTCGTTTTATGCTGTTTTACGCGTTAAAACGCAGATTAAACTCAAAACTGCTGTTTTGCTAAAATAAGCATTTTCAAGCATTTTAGATCGTTGAATCGTTCAAATAGACGCAATATTAATAAAAACGAATAATAAAATTCGACTGTTTTATGCTGTTTACGCGTTAAAACGCTGATTAAACTCAAAACGGCTGTTTAGCTAAAATAAGCATTTTCAACATTTTAGATCGATTTGAAATCGTTGAAATAGGCGCAATATTAATAAAACAAATTTAAAAAAAATTTCGATTTTATGCTGTTTTACGCGTTAAACGCTGATTAAAGCTAAAACTGCTGTTTTGCTAAAATAAAGCATTTTCAAGCATTTTAGACGTTGAAACGTTAAATAGAGCAATATTAATAAAAATAATAAAAAATTCGTCATTTTTTATGCTGTTTTACGCGTTAAAACGCAGATTAAAGCTCAAAACGTGCTGTTTTGCTAAAATAAGCATTTTCAAGCATTTTAGATCGTTGAAATCGTTTAAATAGAAGCAATATTAATAAAAACGAATAATAAAAATTCGTCATTTTTATGCTGTTTTACGCGTTAAAAAGCAGATTAAAGCTCAAAACGTGCTGTTTTGCTAAAATAAGCATTTTCAAGCATTTTAGATCGTTGAAATCGTTCAAATAGACGCATTATTAATAAAAACGGATAATAAAAATTTCGTCGTTTTTATGCTGTTTTACGCGTTAAAACGCAGATTAAACTCAAAACGTGCTGTTTTGCTAAAATAAACATTTTCAAGCATTTTAGATCTTTGAAATCGATTCAAATAAGAAAAGATAATAAAAAACGATAATAAAATTCGTCGTTTTTATTCGTTTTACGCGTTAAAACGCAGAATAAAGCTCAAAACGTGCTGTTTTGCTAAAATAGCATTTTCAAGCATTTTGATCGTTGAAATCGTTCAAATAAACAATAATTATAAAAACGAATAATACAAAATTCGTCGTTTTATGCTGTTTTACGCGTTAAAACGCAGATTAAAGCTCAAAACGCTGTTTGCTTAAAATAAGCATTTCAAAGCATTATAGATCGTTGAAATCGTTCAAATAGACGCAATATTAAAAAACAAATAATAATAAATTTCGTCATTTTACTGCACGTCTTTACGCTTAATAAGTATTGCTCAAAACGTCGTGTTTTCTAAAATAAGCTATTTCAAGCATTTTAGATCGTTGAAATCGTTGAAATAGACGCAATATTAATAAAACAAATAATAAAAATCGTCGTTTTTATGCTGTTTACGCGTTAAAACGCAGATTAAAGTAAAACGTTCTGTTTTGCTAAAAAATATTTTCAAGCATATTTAGATCGTTGAAATCATTCAATAGAAGCATTATTGATAAAAACGAATAATAAAAATTTCGTCGTTTTATGCGTTTTACGCGTTAAAACGCAGATTAAAGTTCAAAACGCTGTTATGCTAAAATAACATTTTCAAGCATTTTAGATGGTTGAAATCGTTTAAAAGACAAAATAATAAACGAATAATAAAAATTGCTTTAAATCGGTTAAAAGAGTAAAACTCAAAACGTATAATAAAATACGCATTTTTAAGCTTTTTACGGTTAAAACGGTTAAAAAAATGCATTTTTAAAAAACAATTTTTAAACATTTCTTTTTAATCTTGATTAGACGTTAAAAACATTAATAAAAATGTCGCTTTTTGCTAAAATAAATTTTCAGCTTTAGATCGTGAATCGCTTGGAAAACGGCAATATTATAAAAACAATATAAATTCTGTTTAATATTAATTAACAAAGATAAAACCAATAAACTAAAACTTTGTTTTTGCAATAAACGATTAAAAGCATTTTAAGCTTAAACATTTCAAAAATAAATATTAAAAATGAAAATAAAATATCGTACTTTTAAAAGACGATTTATGAAAATTAAAAAGAAAACGTCTTTTTTGCTAAAAAAGCTATTTAAATCAAAATTGATCGTTGAAATTTAAATAGACAAATTTAAAAAAAATAATAAAAATTGTCGTTTTTATACTGAATTTAGCTTAAAACGCGATTAAAACTCAAAACGTTGTTTCTTAAAAAAGATTTCAAGCTTTTAGATCGTTAAACATTAAATAAAACATTATTGAAAAACGAATAAAAAAAATTTCGTATTATTATGCTGTTTTACGTTAAAACGCAGATTAAAAGCTCAAAATGCTATTTTGCTAAAAAAATTTTAAGCATTTTAATGTTGAAATCGTTTGAAAAAACAATATTAATAAAAACGAATAATAAAAATTCGCATTTTTATGCTTTTCGCTTAAAACGGATTAAAAGCTAAAACGTCTGTTTTGCAAAATAAGCATTTTCAAGCATTTAGATCGTTGAAATCGTTCAAATCGAACAATATTAAAAAAAAATAAAAAAATTTGTCGTTTTATGCTGTTTTACGCGTTAAAACAGATTAAGCTCAAAACGTGCTGTTTTGCTAAAATAAACATTTTCAAGCATTTTAGATTGAAATCTTCAAATAGAAGAATATAAAAAAAACGAATAAAAAATTTTGTTTTTATGCTGTTTTACGGTTAAAACGCAGATTAAAACTCAAAACGCTGTTTTTGAAAAAAGCATTTTCAAGCATTTTAATCGTTGAAATATTCAAATAGACGCAATCAAAAAAAAATAATAAAAATTTTCGTTTTATGCGTTTTACGAGTTAAAACGCAGTGAAATAAACTCAAAAGTGCTATTTTCAAAATATTTCAGCAATTTTAAAGACGAATATAAATCGAATATAAAAATGTATTAAAATTTTTTAGCTATAAAAACGAAAGTTAAAAATTCGTCTTTTTAATAAGTTAAAAACGATTAAACAAAATGTGCTGATTTAGCATAAAATAGCATTTTAAGCATTTTAGACGTTAAACGTCAAAAAGTCAAATTAATAAAACGTAAAATAAAATTTCGCATTTTAATCGTTTAACGTTAAAATCGACTGAATTAAAACATAAACGATATAAAATTAGCTTTTTAAGCTTTTAGATCTTAAAAGTGTTAAATGCAAATATTATTAAAAAAATAAGCATTAAAAAATTAGATCGTTTTAAACGTTGATTTAGCAATTAAAAACAATTAAAAAAACGTGTTTTTTGCTAAAATACGTTAAGCATTTTAGATCGTTAAATGTTTCAAATAAGCATTATAAAAAAAAATAAAAATTCGTCGTTTTTATGCTGTTTTAGCGTTAAAACTAAAAAACTCAAAAGTGCTGTTTTTGCTAAAATAAGCATTTTCAACGCATTTTAGATCTTAAAATGTTTGAAAAAAGCATTATAAAAATAATAATAAAAAATTCTCGTTTTAATCTTTTACGCGTTAAAACGAATAAAAACTCAAAACGTGCTTTTTTTGCTAAAATAAGCATTTTCAAGCTTTTAGATCGTTGAATCATTAAAATAGAATCATTTTAATAAAAACGTTAAAAAGTTTCGATTTTAATGTATACGGTTAAAACAAATTTAAGCTCAAAACGTGCTGTTTGTAAAATAATTTTCAAAAGATCTTTTCTAAAACTTTTCAAATGAGCAATATTAATAAAAGAATAATAAAAAATCGTCAATTTATGCTGTTTACGTTAAACGAATTAAAGCTCAAAACGTCTGTTTTCAAAAAACATTTTAAGCATTTTAGACTTAAATCGTTAAATGAGCAATATTAATAAAAACGATTAATAAAATTCGTCGTTTTATGCTGTTTTCGCGTTAAACGCAGATTAAAGCTCAAAACGTGCTGTTTTGCTAAAATAAGCATTTTCAAGCATTTTAGACGTTGAAATCGTTTGGAATACGCAATATTAATAAAAACAAATAATAAAAATTCGCGTTTTATGCTGTTTTACGCGTTAAAACGCAGATTAAAGCTAAAACGTGCTGTTTTGCTAAAATAAGCATTTTCAAGCATTTTTAGATCGTTGAAATCATTCAAATAGAAACATTATTAATTTTTAAACGAATAATAAAATTTCGTCGTTTTTATGCTGTTTTACGCGTTAAAACGAATTAAAACTCAAAACGTGCTGTTTTTGCTTTTAAATAAGCTATTTCAAGCATTTTAGTCTTGAAATCGTTGAAATAGACAATATTAATAAAAACAAATAATAAAAATTGTCGTTTTATGCTGTTTTACGTTAAAACGCAGATTAAAACTCAAACGTTCTGTTTTGCTAAAATAAGTATTTCAAGCATTTAGATCGTTGAAATCATTTCAAATAGAAGCATTATTGATAAAAACGAATAATAAAATTTCGTCGTTTTATGCTGTTTTACGCGTTAAAACGTTAACCCCAAAACGTGCTGTTTTGCTAAAATAAAGCATTTTCAAGCATTTTAGATGTTGAAATCTTTAAATAGAAGCAAATATTAATAAAAATAAAAAAATAAATTCGTCATTTTTTGCTGTTTTACGCGTTAAAACGCAGATTAAAACTCAAAACGGGTGTTTTGCAAAATAAGCATTTTTCAAAACATTTTAGATCGTTGAAATCGTTCAAGACGCAATATTAAAAAAAGAATAAGAAAAATTTCGTCGTTTTTATGCTGTTTTTACGCGTTAAACGCAGTTAAAGCTCAAAACGTGCTGTTTTGCTAAAATAAGCATTTTCAAGATTTTAGATCGTTGAAATCGTTCAAATAGAAGCAATATTAAAAAAACGAATAATAAAAAATTTGTCGTTTTTATGCTGTTTTACGCGTTAAACGCAGATTAAAAATCAAAACGTGCTGTTTTGCTAAAATAACATTTTCAAGCATTTTAGATCGTTGAAATCATTCAAATAGACGCAATCAAATAAAAACGAATAATAAAAATTTTCGTCGTTTTATGCTGTTTTACGAGTTAAAACGCAGAATAAAGCTCAAAACGTGCTGTTTGCAAAAAGCATTTTCAAGCATTTTAGATCGTTGAAATCGTTCAAAATAGACGCAATATTAATAAAAACGAATAATAAAAATTTCGTCGTTTTATGTTTTTCGCTTAAAACGCAGATTAAACTCAGTCGTTTATTTTGCTAAATAAAGCATTTTAAAGCATTTAGAATCAGATTGTCGTTCAAATAGACGCAATATTAACGAAAAACGAATAATAAAAATTTCGTCGTTTTAATGTTTCGCGTTAAACGCTGATTAAAAGCTCAAAACGGCTGTTTTGCTAAAATAAGCATTTTCAAGCATTTTAGATCGTTGAATCGTTTTACGCAAACGCATATTAAATAAAACAAGTAATAAAAAATTGTCGTTTTTATGCTGTTTTACGTTAAAACGCAAATTAAATCAAAACGTGCTGTTTTGCAAAAATAACTTTTCAAGCATTTTAGATCGTTGAAATCGTTTAAATAGAAGCAATATTAATAAAAACGAATAATAAAAAATTTTGTCGTTTTATGCTGTTTTACGCGATAAAACGCAGATTAAAACTCAAAACGTGCTGTTTTGCTAAAATAAGCATTTTCAAGCATTTTAATCGGCCCCCAAATAAAATCAAAATAAAAAAAAGAATAATAAAATTTCGTCGTTTTTTTGCTGTTTTTCCCAAAACGAGATTAAAGCTCAAAACGTGCTGTTTTTAAAATAAAAATTTTGCATTTTGACGTTTAAACGTTCAAAAGCGCAAAATTTAAAAAAACAAATAAAAAAATTCGTCGTTTTATGTGTTTTACGCGTTAAAACGGGAGATTAAAATCAAAAGGCGTTTTGCTAAAAAAAGCTTTTTGCATTTTAGATCGTTGAAACGTTCAAATAAACAATATTTAAAAAAAAACGAATAATAAAAAATTTGTCGTTTTATGTGTTTTGCGTTAAAAAGCAGATTAAAGCTCAAAAAGTGCTGTTTTTGTAAAATAAGCATTTTGCATTTTGATCGTTGAAATCGTTCAAATAGAAAAAAATTAATAAAAAAAAGAATAATAAAAATTGTCGTTTTATGTTTTTTACGCGTTAAAACGCAGATTAAAAACTCAAAACGTCGTTTTGCTAAAATAAGATTTTCAAGCATTTTAGAACGTTGAAATCGTTCAAATAGACGCAATATTAATAAAACGAATAATAAAAATTTCGTCGTTTTTTGCTGTTTTACGCGTTAAAACGTGATTGAACTCCCTGTTTTGCTAAAATAACATTTTCGCATTTTTGACTTTTTAAAACGTTCAAAAGACGCAATATTAATAAAAAAGAATAATAAAAAAATTTGTCGTTTTTGCTGTTTTACGCGTAAAAAGCAGATTAAAAAATCAAAACGTGCTGTTTTGCTTAAATGATTTTTAAACATTTTTGATCGTTTTAAACGTTTAAATAAAATTTAATAAAAACGAATAATAAAAAAATTGTCTTTTTATGCTGTTTTACGAGTTAAAACGCAGAAAAAGCTCAAAGTGCTGTTTTGCTAAAAAAAAACATTTTCCAAATTTTTGATCGTTAAACGTTCAAATAGCGCAATATTAATAAAAAAAGAATAATAAAAATTTCGTCGTTTTTTTTTTTTACGCGTTAAAACGCAGAATAAAGCTCAAAACGTGCTGTTTTGCTAAAATAAGATTTTCAAGAATCGTTGAAATCGTTCAAATAGACGCAAAATTTAAAAAAAAAAACGAATAATATAAAATTCGTCGTTTTTATTCTGTTTTACGCGTTAAAACGCAGATTAAAGCTCAAAAAGTGCTGTTTTGCTAAAAAAAGTATTTTCAATCATTTTAGATCGTTGAAATCGTTCAAATAGAAGAATATTTAAAAAAAACGAATAATAAAAAAATTTCGTTTTATGTTTTACGCGTTAAAACGCAGTTAAAGCTCAAAAAGCTGTTTTTTTTAAAAAAAGCATTTTCAGCATTTTAGATCGTTGAAATCGTTCAAATGACGCAATATTAATAAAAACGAATAATAAAAATTTCGTCGTTTTATGCTGTTTTACGCGTTAAAAACGCGATTAAAATTTAAAAAGTGCGTTTTGCTAAAAAAAGCATTTTCAAGCATTTTAGATCGTTGAAATCCAAATAGACGCAATATTAATAAAAAAGAAAAAATAAAATTCGTCGTTTTACCCGTTTACCCTTAAAACGCAGATTAAAAACTCAAAAAAGTGCTGTTTTGCTAAAATAAGTATTTTCAATCATTTTAGATCGTTTAAATCGTTCAAATAGAAGCAATATTAATAAAAAAAAGAATAATAAAAAATTTGTCGTTTTTTGTGTTTACGCGTTAAAACGCAGATTAAAACTCAAAACCGTTTTGCAAAAAAGCATTTTCAAGCATTTTAGTCGTTGAAATATTCAAATAGACGCTATTTAAAAAAAACGAATAATAAAATTTTGTCGTTTTATGCGTTTTTTCGCGTTAAAACGTGATTAAAAAAAAGTGCTGTTTTGCTTAAAAAAAATTTTTTTAAACATTTTGATCGTTGAAATCGTTCAAATAGAGCAATATTAATAAAAAAGAATAATATAAAAAGTCGTTTTATGCGTTTTTCGCGTTAAAACGCAGATTAAACCCCAAAAAGTGCTGTTTTGCTAAAATAAGTATTTTCAATCATTTTAGATCGTTTAAATCGTTCAAATAAAGCAATATTAATAAAAACGAATAATAAAAATTCGTCGTTTTATGCTGTTTTACGCGTTAAAACGCAGATTAAAGCTCAAAACGTGCTGTTTTGCTAAAATAAGCATTTTCAAGCATTTTAGATCGTTGAAATCGTTCAACAGACGCAAAAAATAAAAAACGAATAATAAAAATTCCGTCGTTTTATGCTGTTTTACGCGTTAAAACGCAGAATAAAAGCTCAAAACGTGCTGTTTTGCTAAAATAAGCATTTTCAAGCATTTTAGATCGTTGAAATCGTTCAAATAGACGCAATATTAATAAAAACGAATAATAAAAATTTCGTCGTTTTTATGCTGTTTTACGCGTTAAAACGCAGATTAAAGCTCTAAAACGTGCTGTTTTGCTAAAATAAGCATTTTCAAGCATTTTAGATCGTTGAAATCGTTCAAATAGAAGCAATATTAATAAAAACGAATAATAAAATTTCGTCGTTTTTATGCTGTTTTACGCGTTAAAACGCAGATTAAAAGCTCAAAACGTGCTGTTTTGCTAAAATAAGCATTTTCAAGCATTTTAGATCGATTGAAATCGTTCAAATAGAAGCAATATTAATAAAAAACGAATAATAAAAATTCGTCTTTTATGTGTTTACGCGTTAAAACGCAGATTAAAGCTCAAAACGTGCTGTTTTGCTAAAAT
>NW_027045711.1:32500-74562 GCF_025399875.1 Dalotia coriaria
AAGCATTTTCAAGCATTTTAGATCGCTGAAATCGTTCAAATAGGCGCAATATTAATAAAACGAATAATAAAAAATTCGTCGTTTTATGCTGTTTTACGCGTTAAAACGCAGATTAAAAGCTCAAAACGTGCTGTTTTGCTAAAATAAGCATTTTCAAGCATTTTTTGATCGTTGAAATCGTTCAAATAGAAGCAATATTAATAAAAACGAATAATAAAAATTTCGTCGTTTTATGCTGTTTTACGCGTTAAAACGCAGATTAAAGTTCAAAACGCTGTTTTGCTAAAATAAGCCTTTTCGCTAATTTCAGATGGTTGAAATCTCCTCCTGTTTAAATAGAAGCAATATTAATAAAAAACGAATAATGTAAAAATTCGTCATTTTATGCTGTTTTTACGCGTTAAAACGCAGATTAAAAGCTCAAAACGTGCTGTTTTGCTAAATTAAGCATTTTCAAGCATTTTAGATCGCTGAAACTTAAATAGAAGCAATATTAATAAAAACGAATAATAAAAATTCGTCAGCCTTTTTATGCCGTTTCACGCGTTAAAACGCAGATTAAAAGCTCAAAAACGTGCTGTTTTGCTAAAATAAGCATTTTCAAGCATTTTAGATCGTTGAAATCGTCTTCAAATAGATGCAATATTAATAAAAACGAATAATAGAAATTTCGTCGTTTTGCTGTTTACGCGTTAAAACGCAGAATGCCTGTAAAACGTGCTGTTTTGCTAAAATAAGCATTTTCAAGCATTTTAGATCGTTGAAATCGTCTTCAAACAGCTAAATATTGTAAAAAAACGAATAATAAAAATTTGTCGTTTTATGTTGCCTTTACGCGTTAAAACGCAGATTAAAGCTCAAAACGTGCTGTTTTGCTAAAATAAGCATTTTCGCTACGATCGTTGAAATCGTTTAAATAGAAGCAATATTAATAAAACGAATAATGCAATTCGTCATTTTTATGCTGTTTTACGCGTTAAAACGCAGATTAAAGCCTTCAAAACGTGCTGTTTTGCTAAATAAGCATTTTCAAGCATTTTAGATCGTTGAAATCGTTCAAATAGATGCAATATTAATAAAAAAAAACGAATAATAGAAATTTCGTCGTTTTTAGCTGTTTTACGCGTTAAACGCAGAATAAAACGTGCTGTTTTGCTAAAATAAGCATTTTCAAGCATCTCTAGATCGTTGAAATCGTTCAAATAGAAGTAATATTAATAAAAAACGAATAATGCAATGGTCGTTTTATGCTGTTTTACGCGTTAAAACGCAGATTAAAGCTCAAAACGTGTGCTGTTTTATTAAAATAAGCATTTTCAAGCATTTTTGATCGTTGAAATCGTTCAAATAGAAGCAATATTAATAAAAACGAATAAAAATTTCGTCGTTTTTATGTTGCTCTTTACGCGTTAAAACGCAGATTAAAGTTCGCAAACGTGCTGTTTTGCTAAAATAAGCCTTTTCAAGCATTTTAGGATGGTTGAAAATCGTTTAAATAGAAGCAATATTAATAAAAAACGAATAATAAAAAATTCGTCATTTTATGCTGTTTTACGCGTTAAAAACGCAGATTAAAAGCTCAAAACGTGCTGTTTTGCTGCTAAAAATAAGCATTTTCAAGCATTTTAGATCGTTGAAATCGTTTAAATAGAAGCAATATTAATAAAACGAATAATAAAAATTCGTCATTTTTATGCTGTTTTACGCGTTAAAACGCAGGATTAAAGTCAAAAACGTGCTGTTTTGCTAAAATAAGCATTTTCAAGCATTTTGTGATCGCTGAAATGTTCAACAGATGCAATATTAATAAAACGAATGGTCAGAAATTTCGTCGTTTTATGTTGTTTTACGCGTTAAAAGTATGAATAAAGCTCAAACGCTGTTTTGCTAAAATAAGCATTTTCAAGCATTTTAGAATGCTGAAATCGTTCAAATAGAAGCAATATTATAAAAAACGTAATGTAAAAAATTTGTCGTTTTATGCTGTTTTGCTAAAACGCAGATTAAAGCTCAAAAAATCGTGCTGTTTTTGCTAAAAATAAGCATTTTCGCATTTTAGATCGTTGAAATCGTTTAAATAGAAGCAATATTAATAAAAAACGAATAATAAAAAAAATTCGTCATTTTATGCTGTTTTACGCGTTAAACGCAGATTAAAAGCTCAAAACGTGCTGTTTTTGCTAAAATAAGTATTTTCAAGTAATTTTAGGATCGTTGAAATCGTTCAAA
The DNA here is from genome assembly GCF_025399875.1 of Dalotia coriaria. Taxonomy (NCBI): domain Eukaryota; kingdom Metazoa; phylum Arthropoda; class Insecta; order Coleoptera; family Staphylinidae; genus Dalotia; species Dalotia coriaria. Next base: position 34,730 of record NW_027045711.1, read on the forward strand.
TAGATGCAATATTAATAAAAACGAATAATAGAAATTTCGTCGTTTTTATATGCTGTTTTACGCGTTAAACGCAGAATAAAAGCTCAAACGTGCTGTTTTGTTAAAATAAGCATTTTCAAGCATTCTAGATCGTTGAAATCGTTCAAATAGAAGCAATATTAATAAAAACGAATAATAAAAATTTGTCGTTTTTATGCTGTTTTACGCGTTAAAACGCAGATTAAAGCTCAAAACGTGCTGTTTTGCTAAAATAAGCATTTTCAAGCATTTTAGATCGTTGAAATCGTTTAAATAGAAGCAATATTAATAAAACGAATAATAAAAATTCGTCATTTTAATGTTGTTTTACGCGTTAAAAACGCAGATTGTGCCTTCAGCTGTTTTGCTAAAATAAGCATTTTCAAGCATTTTAGATCGTTGAAATTGTTCAAATAGACGCAATATTAATAAAAAACGAATAATAAAAATTTTCATCGTTTTATGCTGTTTTACGCGTTAAAACGTGCAGAATAAAAGCTCAAAACGTGCTGTTTTGCTAAAAGAAGCATTTTCAAGCATTTTAGATCGTTGAAATCGTCTTCAAATAGGCGTAATATTAATAAAAACGAATAATAAAATCTCGTCGTTTTTATGCTGGCCGGCCGCGTTAAAAAACGCAGATTAAAAAGCTCAAACGTGCTGTTTTTGCTAAAATAAGCATTTTCAAGCATTTTAGATCGTTGAAATCGTTCAACAGAAGTAATATAATAAAAAACGAATAATAAAAATACCCGTCGTTTTATGTTGTTTTACGCGTTAAAACGCAGATCTGCTCAAAACGTGCTGTTTGCCGCTAAAATAATCATTTTCAAGCATTTTAGATCGTTGAAATCGTTCAAATAGAGGCAATATTAATAAAAAACGAATAATAAAAATTTCGTCGTTTTATGCTGTTTTACGCGATAAAAAACGCAGACAAAGCTCTCAAAACGTAAAGCTGTTTTCTTTTGCTAAAATAAGCATTTTCAAGCATTTTAGATCGTTGAAATCGTTCAAATAGAATAATATTAATAAAACGAATGATAAAAAAATTGTCGTTTTTATGCTGTTTTACGCGTTAAAACGCATTTCTCAAAGCTCCTCTCAAAACGTGCTGTTTTGCTAAAATAAGCATTTCGCTATTTTAGATCGTTGAAATCGTTCAAATAGACGCACAAAAATAAAAACGAATAATAAAAATTTCGTCGTTTTATGCTGTTTTTACGTTAAAACGCAGAATAAAGCCTTCAAAAACGTGCTGTTTTGCTAAAATAAGCATTTTTCAAGCATTTTAGATCGTTGAAACTGTCTAAATAGACGCAATATTAATAAAACGAATAATAAAAATTCGTCGTTTTATGTTGTTTTACGCGTTAAAAACGCAGATTAAAGCTCAAAACGTGCTGTTTTGGTAAAATAAGTATTTTCGCGCATTTTAGATCGTTGGAAATCGTTCAAATAGACGTGCAATATTAATTAAAAACGGAATAATAAAATTTCGTTGTTTTATGTTGTTTTACGTTAAAACGCTGATTAAAGCTCAAAACGTGCTGTTTTGCTAAAATAAGCATTTTCAAGCATTTTGTGATCGTTGCAATCGTTCAAATAGACGCAATATTAATAAAACGAATAATAAAAAAATTTCGCGTTTTTTTTGCTGTTTTACGGTTTAAAAAGCGATTAAAACTCAAAACGTGCTGTTTTGGTAAAAAAAGCTTTTCACTTTTAGATCGTTGAAAAGTTCAAATAGACGCAATATTAATAAAAAAAGAATAATAAAAAAATTTTTGTGTTTTTTGTTTTTTACGTGTTAAAAAGCTGTTGCTAAAAGGGGTTTTTCAAAAAGCTTTAAAAATTTTTGACGTTCCCTTTCCCAAAAAGCGCAAAAATAAAAAAATTTCTTTTTTTGTTTTAGGTTACGCGTTAAAACGCTGTTGCTAAAAAGGGTTTTGAAAAAAAATTTTCAACTTTTAATGGCAATTTAAAAACGAATATAAAAAAAATTTTTTTCGTTTTTTAGTGTTTTTTGCTTAAAACGCTGTTTTGCCAAAAAGGGTTTTTTTTGTCAAAAATTTTCAAGATTTTTTTTAAAAGAAATGACCCCCTTTAATAAAAAGTTAAAAAATTTTTTGGTTTTTTTTGCTGTTTTCTTAAAAGCGAAAAACTAAAAAAATCTTTTTTGCCAAAATAAACAAATTTTTTAATTTTGGGTTAAAAAGCTTTTTTAAAAAAAGAAAAAAAAAAAACGTCGTTTTTAGCTTTTTAGCTTAAAAAAGGGTTTGTCAAAAAGGTTTTTTAAAAAAAAAAATTTCGCTTTTTTAAAGTTAAACCCTTAAAAACGCAATAAAAAAAAAAAACGTTAAAATTTGCTTTTAGCTTTTTTCCAAACGCAAATAAAGCCCAAAATTTTTCAAAATAAATTTTTGCTTTTAAACGTTAAACCCTTAAAAAGAATAAATAAAAACGTTAAAAAAATTTTGGTTTTTTTTGTGTTTTACCCTTAAAACGCAATTAAATAAAACGGGTTTTTAAAATTTGCTTTTAAGCTTTTTGCGTTAAACGTTAAATAAAGCTTTAAAAAAAAAAAATAAAAAATTCCGGTTTTTTTGTGTTTTTTTGGGTTAAAAAGCAAATAAATAAAACCGGTTTTTAAAATAACCTTTTAAGCTTTTAGCGTTAAAACCCTTTCAAAAGGCTTTTTAAAAAGAAAAATTTAAAAATTTTGTCGTTTTATCTTTTTTACGCTTAAAAGGGTTAAAAAATCCCTTTTTGTTTTTTCTAAAAAAAGCTTTTTAAGCTTTTTAACGTTTAAATTTTCAAATAAGCAAAATTTTAAAAAAAGATTAAAAAATTGTCTTTTTTTTTCTTTTTTTTAAAACGAAAAAAAAGCCCCTGCTGTTTTGCTTTTAAAAAAGCATTTTTAAATATTTTTTTTGAAATCCTTCAAATAGACGAAATTTAAAAACGAATAATAAAATTTTTTTTTGTGTTTTAGCGTTAAAAAGCTGTTAAAAACTAAAAAGCCCTTTTTTTGCTAAAAAAAGCATTTTCAAGCATTTTAGATCGTTAAATCGTTCAAATAGAAGCAATATTAATAAAACGAATAATAAAAAAAATTTGTCGTTTTATGCTGTTTTACGCGTTAAACGCAGATTAAAGCTCAAACCTGCTGTTTTGCTAAAATAAGCATTTTCAAGCATTTTAGATCGTTGAAATCGTTCAAATAGAAGCAATATTGATAAAAACGAATAATAAAAATTCGTCGTTTTATGCTGTTTTACGCGTTAAAACGCAGATTAAAGCTCAAAACGTGCTCTTTTGCTAAAATAAGCATTTTCAAGCATTTTAGATCGTTGAAATCGTTCAAATAGAAGCAATATTAATAAAAACGAATAATAAAAATTCGTCGTTTTATGCTGTTTTACGCGTTAAAACGCAGATTAAAGCTCAAAACGAGCTGTTTTGCTAAAATAAGCATTTTCAGCATTTTAGATCGTTGAAATCGTTCAAATAGACGCAATAATAATAAAAACGAATATAAAAATTTCGTCGTTTTATGCTGTTTTACGCGTTAAAACGCAGATTAAAGCTCAAAACGTGCTGTTTTGCTAAATAAGCATTTTCAAGCATTTTAGATCGTTGAAATCGTTCAAATAGAAGCAATATTAATAAAAAAAGAATAATAAAAATTCGTCGTTTTATGGTTTACGCGTTTAAAAGCAGATTAAAGCTCAAAACGTGCTGTTTTGCTAAAATAAGCATTTTCGCATTTTAAATCGTTGAAATCGTTCAAATAGAAGCAATATTAATAAAAACGAATAATAAAAAAATTCGTCGTTTTATGCGTTTACGCGTTCCCCAAAAAGCTCAAAACGGCTGTTTTGCTAAAAAGCATTTTCGCTATTTAGATCGTGAAATCGTTCAAAAGACGCAATATTAATAAAAACGAATAATAAAATTTCGTCGTTTTATGCTGATTTACGCGTCAAAACGGATAAAGCTCAAAACATGCTGTTTTGTAAATAAACATTTTCAAGCCCTTTTATATCGTTGAAATCGTTCAAACGAGCAATATTAATAAAACGAATAATAAAAATTCGTCGTTTTATGCTGTTTTACGCGTAAAAGCAGATTAAAGCTCAAAACGCTGGGTTTGCTAAAATAAGCATTTTCAAGCATTTAAAATCGTTTAAATCGTTCAAATAGACGCAATCAAAATAAAAACGAATAAAAAAATGTCGTTTTATGCTGTTTTACGCGTTAAAACGCAGAATAAAGCAAACGTGCTGTTTTGCTAAAAAAAAGCATCAAGATTTGATCGTTGAAATCGTTCAAATAGACGCAATTAATAAAACGAATAATAAAAATTTGTCGTTTTTATGCTGTTTTGCGTTACGCAGATTAAAGCTCAAAACGGCTGTTTTGCTAAAAATAAGCATTTTCAAGCATTTTAGATCGTTGAAATCGTTCAAAAGACGATATTAATAAAAAAAAGGGAAAAATAAAAATTCGTCGTTTTATGCTGTTTTACGCGTTAAAACGCTGATTAAAGCTCAAAACGTGCTGTTTTGCTAAAATAAGCATTTTCAAGCATTTTAGACGTTGAAATCGTTCAAATAGAAGCATATTGATAAAAACGAATAAAAAAATTTGTCGTTTTATGTTTTTTTAGCTTAAAAAGCGATTAAAAACTCAAACGGCTCTTTTGCTAAAATAAGCATTTTCAAGCATTTTAGATCGTTGAAAAGTTCAAATAAAGGGAAATTAATAAAAAAAGAATAAAAAAATTTGTCGTTTTATGCTGTTTTTCGCGTTAAAACGCAGATTAAAGCTCAAACGTGCTGTTTTTCTAAAATAACATTTTCAAGCATTTTAGACGTTGAAATCGTTCAAATAGACGCAATATTAATAAAAAAAAATAATAAAAATTTCGTCGTTTTATGTTTTTTTACGCGTTAAAACGCAGAAAAGCCAAAACGTGCGTTTTTTAAAATAAGCATTTTTAAGCATTTTGATCGTTGAAATCGTTCAAATAGAAGCAATATTAATAAAAAAAAAGAATAATAAAAAAATTTGTCGTTTTTTTCGTTTTTCGCGTTAAAAAGCAGAAAAGCTCAAACGAGCGTTTTTAAAATAAGCATTTTCAACATTTTGATCGTTGGAAACGTTCAAAAGACGAATAAAAATAAAAAAAAAGAATGATAAAATTTCGTCGTTTTTAGCGTTTTACCCTTAAAAAGCGAATAAAGCTCAATACGTTGTTTTTTTAAAATAAGCATTTTCATGCATTTTTGATCGTTGAAATCGTTCAAATAGAAGCATTAATAAAAACGAATAATAAAAAATTCGTCGTTTTATGCTGTTTTACGCGTTAAACGTGGCAGATTAAAGCTCAAACGTGCTGTTTTGCTAAAATAAGCATTTTCAGCATTTTAAATCGTTGAAATCGTTCAACAGAAGTAATATTAATAAAAACGAATAATAAAAATTCGTCGTTTTATGCTGTTTTTACGTGCGTTAAACGCAGATTAAAGCTCAAAACGTGCTGTTTTGTTAAAAATAAGTATTTTCAAGCATTTCAGATCGTTGAAATCGTTCAAATAGACGCACATTAATAATAAAACGACAATAAAATTTCTGTCGTTTTATGCTGGATTTACGCGTCAAAACGCAGGATTAAAGCTCAACGTGCTGTTTTGCTGCTAAAAATAAGCATTTTCAAGCATTTTAGATCGTTGAACGTTCAAACAGAAGCACATTAATAAAACGAATAATAAAAATTCGTCGTTTTATGCGCTGTTTTACGCGTTAAACGCAGATTAAAGCTCAAAACGTGCTGTTTTGCTAAAATAAGCATTTTCAAGTATTTTATCGTTGAAATCTCGTTCAAATAGACGCAATCAAAATAAAAACGAATAAAAATTTCGTCGTTTTTATGCTGTTTTACGCGTTAAAACGCAGAATAAAGCTCAAAACGTGCTGTTTTGCTAAAAATGGGACAAGCATTTTAGATCGTTGAAATTGTTCATATAGACGCAATATTAATAAAACGAATAATAAAATTCCTGTCGTTTTTATGCTGTTTTACGCGTTAAAACGCAGATTAAAGCTCAAAACGTGCTGTTTTGCTGCTAAAATAAGTATTTCAAGCATTTTAGATCGCTTGAACCGTTCAAATAGACGCAATATTAATAAAACGAATAATAAAAATTTCTGTCGTTTTATAAGAGCGACAAGTAAGTTAAAACGCTGATTAAAGCTCAAAACGTGCTGTTTTGCTACAAAATAAGCATTTTCGCCATTTTAGATCGCTGAAACTGTTCAAATAGGACGCACACATTAATAAAACGAATAATAAAAGTACCGTTCGTTTTATGTTGTTTTACGCCAAGTTAAAACGATTAAAGCTCAAAACGTGCTGTTTTGCTAAAATAAGTATTTTCAAGCATTTTAGATCGTTGAAATCGTTCAAATAGAAGTAATTAATCAAAAACGAATAATAAAAAATTTCTGCCGTTTTATGCTGTTTTACGCGTTAAAACGCTGGATTAAAGCTCAAACCGTGCTGTTTTGCTAAAATAAGCATTTTCTGGCTACTTGTGATCGTTGAAATCGTTCAACAGACGCAATATTAATAAAACGAATAATAGAAAATTCGTCGTTTTATGCTGTTTTAGGCGTTAAACGCAGATTAAAGCTCAAAAACGTGCGGTTTGTTACAAAATAAGCATTTTCAAGCATTTGATCGTTTGAAAATCGTTCCAAATGAAGGATGATAATAAAAAACAATAAAATTTCGTCGTTTTACAAGCTGTTTTACGCGTTAAAACGGCAGATTAAAGCTCAAAACGTGCTGTTTTGCTAAAATAAGCATTTTTAAGCATTTTTGTGACTGCCGGAAATCGTTTAAATAGAAGCAATATTAATAAAACGAATAATAAAAATTCGTCAGCTTTATGTTGTTTTACGCGTTAAAACGCAGATTACCAAAACGTGCTGCTCGCCAAATAAGCATTTTCAAGCATTTTAGATCGTTGCCGGGAAATCGTTCAAATAGAAGCACATTACCAAAAACGAATAATAAAAAATTCGTCGCTTTATGCTGTTTTACGCGTTAAAACGCAGATTAAAGCTGAAAAGGTGCTGTTTTGGCGAAAATAAGCATTTTCGCTACTGACGTTGAAATCGTTCAAATAGAAGCAATATTAATAAAAACGAATAATAAAAATTCGCCGTTTTTATGCTGTTTTACGCGTTAAAACGCAGATTAAAGCTCAAAACGTGCTGTTTTGCTAAAATAAGCATTTTCAAGCATTTTAGATCGTTGAAAACGTTCAAATAGACGCAATATTAAGAAAAAACGAATAATAAAATTTCGTCGTTTTATGCTGTTTTACGCGTCAAAACGCAGATTAAAGCTCAAAACGTGCTGTTTTGCTAAAATAAGCATGTTCAAGCATTTTAGATCGTTGAAATCGTTCAAATAGAAGCAATATTAATAAAAACGAATAATAAAAATTCGTCGTTTTTTTGCTTTTTACGCGTTAAAACGCAGATTAAAGCTCAAAACGTGCTGTTTTGCTAAAATAAACATTTTCAAGCATTTTAGATCGTTGAAATCGTTCAAATAGACGCAATAAAAAAAAAAACGAAGAATAAAAATTTCGTCGTTTTATTGCTTTTACGCGTTAAAACGCAGAATAAAGCTCAAAACGTGCTGTTTTGCTAAAATAAGCATATTCAAGCATTTTAGATCGTTGAAATCGTTCAAATAGACGCAATATTAATAAAAAAAGAATAATAAAAATTTCGTCGTTTTTATGCTGTTTTACGCGTTAAAACGCAGATTAAAGCTCAAAACGTGCTGTTTTGCTAAAATAAGCATTTTCAAGCATTTTAGATCGTTGAAATCGTTCAAATAGAAGCAATATTAATAAAAACGAATAATAAAAATTCGTCGTTTTATGCTGTTTTACACGATACGACGCAGATTAAAGCTCAAAACGTGCTGTTTTGCTAAAATAAGCATTTTCAAGCATTTTTAGATTGTTGAAATCGTTCAAATAGAAGCAATATTAATAAAACGAATAATAAAAATTCGTCGTTTTATGCTGTTTTACGCGTTAAAATGCAGATTAAAGCTCCAAACGTGCTGTTTTGCTAAAATAAGCATTTTCAAGCATTTTAGATCGTTGAAATCGTTCAAATAGAAGCAATATTAATAGAAACGAATAATAAAAATTTCGTCGTTTTTATGCTGTTTTACGCGTTAAAACGCAGATTAAAAAACTCAAAACGTGCTGTTTTTGCTAAAATAAGCATTTTCAAGCATTATAGATCGTTGAAATCGTTCAAATAGAAGCAATATTAATAAAAACGAATAATAAAAAATCGTCGTTTATGCTGTTTTACGCTAAAACGCAGATTAAAACTCAAAACGTGCTGTTTTGCTAAAATAAGCATTTTCAAGCATTTTAATCGTTGAAATCGTTCAAATAGAAGCAATATTAATAAAACGAATAAAAAAATGTCGTTTTATGCTGTTTTACGCGTTAAAACGCAGTTAAAGCTCAAAACGATGCTGTTTTGCTAAAATAAAGCATTTTCAAGCATTTTAGATCGTTGAAATCGTTCAAATAGACGCAATATTAATAAAAACGAATAATAAAATTTCGTCGTTTTTATGCTGTTTTACGCGTCAAAACGCAGATTAAAGCTCAAAACGTGCTGTTTTGCTAAAATAAGCATTTTCAAGCATTTTAGATCGTTGAAATCGTTCAAATAGAAGCAATATTAATAAAAAACGAATAATAAAATTCGTCGTTTTATGCTGTTTTACGCGTTAAAACGCAGATTAAAGCTCAAAACGTGCTGTTTTGCTAAAAATAAGCATTTTCAAGCATTTTAGATAGTTGAAATCGTTTCAAATAGAAGCAATATTAATAAAAACGAATAATAAAATTTGTCTTTTTATGCTGTTTTACGCGTTAAAACGCAGATTAAAACTCAAAACGTGCTGTTTTGCTAAAATAAGCATTTTCAAGCATTTTAGATCGTTGAAATCGTTCAAATAGACGCAATATTAATAAAAACGAATAATATAAATTTCCTCGTTTTTTATGCTGTTTTACGCGTTAAAACGCTGATAAAGCTCAAAACGTGCTGTTTTGCAAAATAAGCATTTTCAAGCATTTTAGATCGTTGAAATCCCTTCAAATTAGACGCAATATTAATAAAAACGAATAATAAAAAACTTCGTCGTTTTATGCTGTCTTTACGCGTAAAACGCAGATTAAAAGCTCAAAACGTGCTGTTTTGCTAAAATAAGCATTTTCAAGCATTTAGATCGTTGAAATCGTTCAAATAGAAGCAATAATGAAAAACGATAATAAAATTTCGTCGTTTTATGCTGTTTTACGCGTTAAAAACGCAGATTAAAGCTCAAAACGTGCTGTTTTGCTAAAATAAGCATTTTCAAGCATTTTAGATCGTTGAAATCGTTTAAATAGAAGCAATATTAATAAAAGCGAATAATAAAAATTCATATTTTTATGCTGTTTTACGCGTTAAAACGCAGATTAAAGCTCAAAACGTGCTGTTTTTGCTTTAAAAAAAAGCATTTTCAAGCATTTTTGATCGTTGAAATCGTTTTTAAAAAGAACAATATTAATAAAAACGAATAATAAAAATTTCGTCGTTTTATGCTGTTTTACGCGTTAAAACGCTGATTAAAGCTCAAACCGTGCTGTTTGCTAAAATAAGCATTTTCTAGCATTTTAGATCGTTGAAATCGTTCAAATAGAACAATATTAATAAAAACGAAAAAAATAAAAATTTCGTCGTTTTTTTGCTGTTTTCGCGTTAAAACGCAGATTAAAACTCAAAAGTGCTGTTTTGCTAAAATAAGCATTTTCAAGCATTTAAGATCGTTGAAATCGTTCAAATAGAAGCAATATTAAAAAAGAATAATAAAAATTTGTCGTTTTATGCTGTTTAGGAACGTAAACGCAGATTAAAGCTCAAAACGTGCTGTTTTTGCTAAAATAAGCATTTTCAAGCATTTTAGATCTTGAAATCGTTCAAATAAAAGCAATATTAATAAAAAGAATAATAAAAATTTCGTCGTATTTATGCTGTTTTACGCGTTAAAACGCAGATTAAAACTCAAAACGTGCTGTTTTGCTAAAATATAAGCATTTTCAAGCATTTTAGATCGTTGAAATCGTTCAAATAGACGCAATATTAATAAAAACGAATAATAACAATTTCGTCGTTTTATGCTGTTTTACGCGTTAAAACGCAGAATAAAGCTCAAAACGTGCTGTTTTGCTAAAATAAGATTTCAAGCATTTTAGATCGTTGAAATCGTTCAAATTGAAGCAATATTAATAAAAACGAATAATAAAAATTCGTCGTTTTATGCTGTTTTACGCGTTAAAACGCAGATTAAAGCTCAAAACGTGCTGTTTTGCTAAAATAAGCATTCTCAAGCATTTTAGATCGTTGAAATCGTTCAAATAGAAGCAATATTAATAAAAACGAATAATAAAAATTTGTCGTTTTTTATGCTGTTTTACGCGTTAAAACGCAGATTAAAGCTCAAAACGTGCTGTTTTGCTAAAATAAGCATTTTCAAGCATTTTAGATCGTTGAAATCGTTCAAATAGACGCAATAAAATAAAAACGAATAATAAATTTCGTCGTTTTTATGCTGTTTTACGCGTAAAACGCAGAATAAAAGCTCAAAACGTGCTGTTTTGCTAAAATAAGCATTTTCAAGCATTTTAGATCGTTGAAATCGTTCAAATAGACGCAATATTAATAAAAACGAATAATAAAATTTCGTCGTTTTTATGCTGTTTTACGCGTTAAAACGCAGATTAAAGCTCAAAACGTGCTGTTTTGCTAAAATAAGCATTTTCAAGCATTTTAGATCGTTGAAATCGTTCAAATAGAAGCAATATTAATAAAACGAATAATAAAAAAATCGTCGTTTTATGCTGTTTTACGCGTTAAAACGCAGATTAAAACTCAAAACGTGCTGTTTTGCTAAAATAAGCATTTTCAAGCATTTTAGATCGTTGAAATCGTTCAAATTGACGCAATATTAACAAAAAACGAATAATAAAAAATTCGTCGTTTTTATGCTGTTTACGCGTTAAAACGCAGATTAAAGCTCAAAACGTGCTGTTTTGCTAAAATAAGATTTTTAAGCATTTTTATCGTTGAAATCGTTCAAATAGGAATATTAATAAAAAAAAAAAAATTTTTTTTTTTTTGTTTTACGCGTTAAAACGCAGATTAAAGCTCAAAACGTGCTGTTTTGCTAAAATAAGCATTTTCAAGCATTTTAGATCGTTGGAAATCGTTCAAATAGAACAATATTAATAAAACGAATACTAAAATTTCGTCGTTTTATGCTGTTTTACGTTAAAACGCGATTAAAGCTCAAACCGTGCTGTTTTGCTAAAATAAGCATTTTTCTAGCATTTTAGATCGTTGAAATCGTTCAAATAGAACAATATTAATAAAAACGATAATAAAATTTCGTCGTTTTATGCTGTTTTACGCGTTAAAACGCAGATTAAAAGCTCAAAATGGCTGTTTTGCTAAAATAAGCATTTTCAAGCATTTAAGATCGTTGAAATCGTTCAAATAAAAGCAATATTAATAAAACGAATAATAAAAATTTGTCGTTTTATATGCGTTTTAGGCGTTAAAAGCGATTAAAACTCAAAACGTGCTGTTTTGCTAAAATAAGCATTTTCAAGCATTTTAGATCGTTGAAATCGTTTCAAATAAAAGCAATATTAATAAAAACGAATAATAAAAATTTCGCTATTTATGCTGTTTACGCGTTAAAACGCAGATTTAAGCTCAAAACGTGCTGTTTTGCTAAAATAGCATTTTCAAGCATTTTAGATCGTTGAAATCGTTTAAATAGAAGCAATATTAATAAAAAACGAATAATAAAAAAATCGTCATTTTTATGCTGTTTTACGCGTTAAAACGCAGATTAATGCTCAAAACGTGCGTTTTGCTAAAATAAGCATTTTCAAGCATTTTAGATCGTTGAAATCGTTCAAATAGACGCAATATTAATAAAAACGAATAATAAAAAATTTCGTCGTTTTATGCTGTTTTACGCGTCAAAACGCAGATTAAAACTCAAAACGTGCTGTTTTGCTAAAATAAGCATTTTCAAGCATTTTAGATCGTTGAAATCGTTCAAATAGAAGCAATATTAATAAAAAAGATAATAAAGAATTTCGTCGTTTTATGCTGTTTTACGCGTTAAAACGCAGATTAAAGCTCAAAATGTGCTGTTTTGCTAAAATAAGCATTTTCAAGCATTTAAGATCGTTGAAATCGTTCAAATAGAAGCAATATTAATAAAAACGAATAATATTGTCGTTTTTATGCTGTTTTAGACGTTAAAACGCAGATTAAAAGCTCAAAACGATGCTGTTTTGCTAAAATAAGCATTTCAAGCATTTTAGATCGTTGAAATCGTTCAAATAAAAGCAATATTAATAAAAACGAATAATAAAAATTTCGTCGTATTTATGCTGTTTTACGCGGTTAAAACGCAGATTAAAGCTCAAAACGTGCTGTTTTGCTAAAATAAGCATTTTCAAGCATTTTAGATCGTTGAAATGTTCAATTAAAATTAAAAAAAACGAATAAAAAAAATTCGTTTTTATGCTGTTTACGCGTTAAAAAACCGATTGCCAAAACGCTGTTTTGCTAAAAAGCATTTTAAGCATTTTAGATCGTTTAAATGTTCAAATGAAGCAATATTAATAAAAACGAATAATAAAAAATTTTTGTTTTTTTGTTTTCGCGAAAACGCAGAAAATAAAACGTGCTGTTTTGCAAAAAAAAACCCAAACATTTTTGATCGTTTAAACGTTCAAATAGACGTAAAAAAAAAAAAAGAAAAATAAAAATTTCGTCGTTTTATGTGTTTTTCGCGTAAAACGCAGAATCCAAAAACGTGCTGTTTTGCTTAAAAATTTTCAAAAGATCGTTAAATCGTTTAAATAGACGCAAAATTAATAAAACGAATAATAAAATTTCGTCGTTTTTTTGCTGTTTTACGCGTTAAAACGCAGTTAAAGCTCAAAAAAGTGCTGTTTTGCTAAAAAAAGCCCAACATTTTTGATCGTTGAAATCGTTCAAATAGAAGCAATTTAATAAAAAAGAAAATAAAAAAAAACGTCGTTTTATGCTGTTTTACCCTTAAAACGCAGATTAAAACTCAAAAAGTTGTTTTGCTAAAAAAAGCATTTTCGCTTTTAGATCGTTTTAAATCGTTCAAATTGACGCAATATTAAAAAAACGAATAATAAAAATCGTCGTTTTATGTGTTTTACGCGTTAAAACGCAGATTAAAGCCTTTAAAAAGTGCTGTTTTGCTAAAATAAGCATTTTCAAGCATTTTAGATCGTTTGAAATCGTTCAAATTGCGAATATTAATAAAAACGAATAATAAAAAATCGTCGTTTTATAAGCTGTTTTAGCGTTAAAACGGATTAAAACCTAAAAAGGCTGTTTTGCTAAAATAAGCATTTTCAAGCATTTTAGATTGTTGAAATTCGTTCAAATAGAAGCATATTAATAAAAACGAATAATAAAATGTCGTTTTATGCTGTTTTACGCGTTAAAACGGATTAAAGCTCAAAAGTGCTGTTTTGCTAAAATAAGCATTTTCGCATTTTAGATCGTTAAATCGTTCAAATAGAAGCAATTAATAAAACGAATAATAAAACATTCGTCGTTTTATGTTTTTACGGTTAAAACGCAGATTAAAGCTAAAACGGGTGTTTTTCTAAAATTTAAACATTTTCAGCATTTTAGATCGTTGAAATCGTTCAAAAAAGACGCCAAAAAATAAAACGAAAAAATTAAATTTGTCGTTTTATGCTGTTTTACGCGAAAACGCAGAATAAAGCTCAAAACGTGTTGTTTTTTGTAAATAAGCATTTTCAAGCATTATAGATCGTTGTACGTTCAAATAGAAGCAATATTAATAAAAATCGAATAATAAAAAATTGTCGTTTTATGTGTTTTACGCGTTAAAACGCATTAAAGCTCAAAACGTGCTGTTTGCTAAAATAAGCATTTTCAAGCATTTTAGATCGTTGAAATCGTTCAAATAGACGCAATATTAATAAAAACGAATAATAAAAATTCGTGTTTTATGCTGTTTTACGCATTAAAAACGCAGAATAAAAGCTCTAAAACGTGCTGTTTTGCTAAAATAAGCATTTTCAAGCATTTTACATCGTTGAAATCGTTCAAATAGAAGCAATATTAATAAAAACGAATAATAAAAATTGCATTTTATGCTCTTTTACGCGTTAAAACGCAGATTAAAACTCAAAACGTGCTGTTTTGCTAAAATAAGCATTTTCAAGCATTTTAGATCGTTGAAATCGTTCAAATAGACGCAATATTATAAAAAGAAAAAAAAAATTTGTGTTTTTATAGCTGTTTTACGCATTAAACGCAGAATTAAAGCTCAAAACGTGCTGTTTTGCAAAATAAGCATATTCAAGCATTTTAGATCGTTGAAATCGTTCAAATAGAAGATATTAATAAAAAACGAATAATAAAGAATTCGTCGTTTATAGCTGTTTTACGCGTTAAAACGCAGATTAAAAGCTCAAAACGTTTGTTTTGCTAAAATAAGCATTTTCAAGCATTTTAGATCGTTAAATCGTTCAAATAGCTGAATTAATAAAAACGAATTAAAAATTCGTCGTTTTATGCTGTTTTACGCGTTAAAACGCAGATTAAACTCAAACGGCTGTTTTGCTAAAATAAGCATTTTCAAGATTTTAGATCGTTGAAATCGTTCAAATAGAAACATTAATAAAACGAAAATAAAAAAACGTCGTTTATGCTGTTTTACGCGTTAAAACGCAGATTAAAGCTTAAACGTCTGATTTGCTAAAATAAGCATTTTCAAGCATTTTAGATCGTTGAAATCGTTCAATTGACGCTATTAAAAAAACGAATAATAAAATTCGTCTTTTATGCTGTGTTTACGCGTTAAAACGCAGATTAAAGCTCAAAACGCTGTTTGCTAAAATAAGCATTTTCAAGCATTTTTAGATCGTTGAAATCGTTCAAATAGAAGCAATATTAATAAAACGATAATAAAAAATTGTCTTTTAATGCATTTTACGCGTTAAAGCAGATTAAAAGCTCAAAACGCAGTTTTAAAAAAATGCATTTTCAAGCATTTTAG
Organism: Dalotia coriaria; assembly: GCF_025399875.1. Lineage (NCBI taxonomy): Eukaryota > Metazoa > Arthropoda > Insecta > Coleoptera > Staphylinidae > Dalotia > Dalotia coriaria. Next base: position 50,004 of record NW_027045711.1, read on the forward strand.
ATCGTTAAAATCGTTCAAATAGACGCAATAAATAATAAAAACGAATAATAAAAAATTTCGTCGTTTTATGCTGTTTTACGCGTAAAACGCAGAATAAAGCTCAAAACGTGCTGTTTTGCTAAAATAAGCATTTTCAAGCATTTTAGATCGTTGAAATCGTTCAAATAGACGCAATATTAATAAAAACGAATAATAAAAATTTCGTCGTTTTATGCTGTTTTACGCGTAAAACGCAGATTAAAAGCTCAAAACGTGCTGTTTGCTAAAATAAGCATTTTCAAGCATTTTGATCGTTAAATTCAAATAGAAGCAAGATTAATAAAACGAATAATAAAAATCGTCGTTTTATGCGTTTTACGCGTTAAAACGCAGATTAAAGCTCAAAACGTGCTGTTTTGCTAAAATAAGCATTTTCAAGCATTTTAGATCGTTGAATCGTTCAAATAGACGCAAAAAAAAAAAACGAATAATAAAAATTCGTCGTTTTAGCTGTTTACGCGTAAAACGCGAATAAAGCTCAAAACGTGCTGTTTTGCTAAAAAAGATTTCAGATTTTAGATCGTTGAAATCGTTCAAATAGACGCATATTAATAAAACGAATAATAAAAAATCGTCGTTTTTATGCTGTTTTAGCGTTAAACGCAATAAAGCTCAAAACGCTGTTTTGCTAAAATAAGCATTTTCGCATTTTAGATCGTTGAACGTTCAAATTGAAGCAATATTAAAAAATAAATTTCGCTTTTATGCTGTTTTACCGTTAAAAACGCAGATTAAACCAAAACGACTTTGTAAATAAGTCATTTAGCATTTTATTCTGCTTAAATCGCAAATACGCAAAATATAAAACAATAAAAAAAATTCTGTTTTATGTTTTTACGTCAAAACGCAATAACCAAACTTAAACGCAAAATAAAATTTCATGCTTTAGACGTTGTAATCGTCAAATAGAAGCAATATAATAAAAATCGAATAAAAATTCCGCTTTTTGCTGTTTACGCGTTAAAGCGCAATTAAAGCTCAAAACGTGCTGTTTTGCTAAAATAAGCATTTTCAAGCATTTTAGATCGTTGAAATCGTTCAAATAGACGCAATATTAATAAAAACGAATAATAAAAATTCGTCGTTTTATGCTGTTTTACGCGTTAAAACGAGATTAAAAGCTCAAAACGTGCTGTTTTGCTAAAATAAGCATTTTCAAGATTTTAGATCGTTGAAACGTTCAAATAGAAGCAATATTAATAAAAACGAATAATAAAAAATTCGTCAGTTTTATGCTGTTTTACGCGTTAAAACGCAGATTAAAGCTCAAAACGTGCTGTTTTGCTAAAATAAGCATTTTCAAGCATTTTGATCGTTGAAATCGTTCAAATAGAGCAATATTAATAAAAACGAATAATAAAAATTCGTTTTTATGCTGTTTTACGCTTAAAACGCAGATTAAAGCTCAAAACGTGCTGTTTTGCTAAAATAAGCATTTTCAAGCATTTTAATCGTTGAAATCGTTCAAATAGACGCAATATTAATAAAAACGAATAATAAAAATTTCGTGTTTTATGCTGTTTTACGCTTAAAACGCAGATATAAATGCTCAAACGTGCTGTTTTGCTAAAATAAGCATTTTCAAGCATTTTAATCGTTGAAATCGTTCAAATAGAGCAATATTAATAAAAACGAATAATAAAAATTTGTCGTTTTATAGCTGTTTTACGCGTTAAACGCAGATTAAAGCTCAAAACGTGCTGTTTTGCTAAAATAAGCATTTTCAAGCATTTTAGATCGTTGAAATCGTTCAAATAGAAGCAATATTAATAAAAACGAATAATAAAGAATTTGTCGTTTTATGCTGTTTTACGCGTTAAAAACGCAGATTAAAAGCTCAAAACGTGCTGTTTTGCTAAAATAAGCATTTCAAGCATTTTAGATCGTTGAAATCGTTCAAATAGAAGCAATATTAATAAAAACGAATAATAAAAATTCGTCGTTTTATGCTGTTTTACGCGTTAAAACGCAGATTAAAAGCTCAAAACGTGCTGTTTTGCTAAAATAAGCATTTTCAAGCATTTTAGATCGTTGAAATCGTTCAAATAGAGCAATATTAATAAAAACGAATAATAAAAATTCGTCGTTTTATGCTGTTTTACGCGTTAAAACGCAGATTAAAGCTCAAAACGTGCTGTTTTGCTAAAATAAGCATTTTCAAGCATTTTAGATCGTTGAAATCGTTCAAATAGAAGCAATAATAATAAAAACAAATAAATAAAAACGTCTTTTATGCTGTTTTTACGCGTTAAAACGGATTGCCAAAACGGCTGTTTTTCTAAAATAAGCATTTTTAAGCATTTTAGATCGTTGAAATGTTCAAATAGAGACATTAATAAAAAAGAATAATAAAAAAATTTGTGGGTTTTTGCTGTTTTACGCTTAAAAAGCAGAATAAAACCAAAAACCCGTTTTGCTAAAATAAGCATTTTCAAATTTTAAACGTTGAAATCGTTCAAAAGGAAATTAAAAAAAAACGAATAATAAAAATTCGTGTTTTTTTGCTGTTTTCGCGAAAAACCCCGAAAAACCAAAAAGGCGTTTTTTTAAAAAAGATTTTTAAATTTTGACGTGGAAACGTTCAAAAGACAATATTAAAAAACAATAATAAAAAAATTTTCGTTTTTTGGGTTTTTTCGCAAAACGGGAAAAACCCAAAAAGGCGCAAAAAAATTTCGCTTTTAGATCGTTGAAATCGTTCAAATAGAACAATATTAATAAAAAAAAGAAAAAAAATCGCGTTTTATGTGTTTTTCCCTTAAAACGGATTAAAAACTCAAAACGTGCTGTTTTCAAAATAAGATTTTCAAGCATTTTAGATCGTTGAAATCGTTCAAATAGAAGCAATATTAATAAAAACGAATAATAAAGAATTCGTCGTTTTATGCTGTTTTACGCGTTAAAACGCAGATTAAAGCTCAAAACGTGCTGTTTTGCTAAAATAAGCATTTTCAAGCATTTTAGATCGTTGAAATCGTTCAAATAGAAGCAATATTAATAAAAACGAATAATAAAAATTCGTCGTTTTATGCTGTTTTACGCGTTAAAACGCAGATTAAAGCTCAAAACGTGCTGTTTTGCTAAAATAAGCATTTTCAAGCATTTTAGATCGTTGAAATCGTTCAAATAGAGCAATATTAATAAAAACGAATAATAAAAATCTGTCGTTTTATGCTGTTTTACGCGTTAAAACGCAGATTAAAGCTCAAAACGTGCTGTTTTGCTAAAATAAGCATTTCAAGCATTTTAGATCGTTGAAATCGTTCAAATAGAAGCAATATTAATAAAAACGAATAATAAAAATTCGTCGTTTTATGCTGTTTTACGCGTTAAAACGCAGATTAAAGCTCAAAACGTGCTGTTTTGCTAAAATAAGCATTTTCAAGCATTTTAGATCGTTGAAATCGTTCAAATAGACAATAATAAAACATAATAAAATTGTCGTTTTATGCTGTTTTACGCGTTAAAACGCAGATTAAAGCTCAAAACGTGCTGTTTTGCTAAAATAAGCATTTTCAAGCATTTTAGATCGTTGAAATCGTTCAAATAGAGCAATATAATAAAAACGAATAAAAATCGTCGTTTTATGTTTTACGCGTTAAAACGCAGATTAAAGCTCAAAACGTGCTGTTTTGCTAAAATAGCATTTTCAAGCATTTTAGATCGTTGAAATCGTTCAAATAACGCAATATTAAAAAATTTAATAGAAAATTGTCGTTTAATGCTGTTTTACGCGTTAAAACGCAGATTAAAAGCTCAAAACGTGCTTTTTTGTAAAATAAGCTTTTCAAGCATTTAGATCGTTGAAACGTTCAAATAGCGCAATATAATAAAAGAATAATAAAATTTCGTTTTATTGTTTTATTAAAACGCAGATTAAATCAAAACGTGCTTTTTTGATAATCATCGCAATTTAGATCGTTAAAACCGTTCAAAATAGAACAAATTATAAAACGTAAATTTAAAAATTGTCGTTTAATGTTAACTAAAACGAGATTAAGCTCAAACGGGATTGCTAAAATGCTTATGAAGCATTTTAGATGTTAAATCGTTCAAATAGCAATAACAAATAAAAAAAATAAAAAAATTTGTCGTTTTATATGCTGTTTACGCGTTAAACGCAGAATAAAAACTCAAAACGTGCTGTTTTTCTAAAATAAGCTTTTCACATTTAGACGCTGAAAGTCTCAAATAGCGATATTAAAAAACGAATAATAAAAATTTTTTCGTTTTTATGACTGTTTTAACGCGTTAAAACGCTAAAACAAGTGCTTTTGCTAAATAAGCATTTTCAAGCATTTTACGCGTTAAAACGTTCAAAAGAAGCATATTAACAAAAACGAATAATAAAATTGTCTTTTGTGTTTTACCGTTAAAACGATTAAAACTCAAAAACATGCTGTTTTCTAAAATAAGCATTTAAGTTTTAGACGTGAGTTTTCAAATGAAGCAATATTAATAAAAGAATATAAAAATTTCAATTATGCGTTTTACGCGTTAAAACGCAGATTAAAAGCTAAAACGTGTTTTTGCTAAAATAAGCATTTTCAAGCATTTTAAATCGTTGAAATCGTTCGAAATGGGGCAATATTAATAAAAAAATAATAAAAAATTCGTCGTTTTATGCTGTTTTACGCGTTAAAACGCAGATTAAAGCTCAAACGTGCTGTTTTGCTAAAATAAGCATTTTCAAGCATTTTAGATCGTTGAAATCGTTCAAATAGAAGCAATATTAATAAAAAACGAATAATAAAAATTCGTCGTTTTATGCTGTTTTACGCGTTAAAACGCAGATTAAAGCTCAAAACGTGCTGTTTTGCTAAAATAAGCATTTTCAAGCATTTTAGATCGTTGAAATCGTTCAAATAGAGCAATATTAATAAAAACGAATAATAAATAGTTTTGTCTTTTATGCTGTTAAACGCGTTAAAACAAGATTAAAGCTCAAAAGTCGTTTTGCTAAAATAAGATTTTCAAGCATTTTAGATCGTTGAAATCGTTCAAAATAGAGCAATATTAATAAAAACGAATAATAAAATTTCGTCGTTTTATGCTGTTTTACGCGTTAAAACGCAGAATAAAGTCAAAACGTGCTGTTTGTACTAAATAAGCATTTTCAAGCATTTTAGATCGTTGAAATCGTTCAAATAGAAGCTATATTAATTAAAAACGAATAATAAAAATTCGTCGTTTTATGTGTTTTACGCGTTAAAACGCAGATTAATGCTCAAAACGTGCTGTTTTGCTAAAAAAAGCATTTCAAGTAAACGATCGTGAAATCGTCAAATAGAAGCATATTAATAAAAACGAATAATAAAAAATTCGTTTTTATGCTGTTTTACCCGTTTAAAGCAGATTAAAAGCTCAAACGTCGTTTCGCTAAAATAAAACATTTTCAAGACATTTAGTCGTTGAAATCGTTCAAATAGAAGCAATATTAATAAAAACGTAATTAAAAATTAGTCGTTTTATGTGTTTAGCTTAAAAAGAAAAAAAAAATTTTTTTTGTTTTGGAAAAAAGCATTTTTAAGCTTTTTGCTAAATCTTCAAAAAACAAAATTTTTTGAAAACGAAATGAAATTTTTTTTTTTACGGTTAAAAACGGTTAAAAATCAAAACGGCGTTTTGCTAAAAAAGCTTTTTGCATTTTTGATTTTAAAACTTAAATGGAATTTTAAAAAAAGAAAAAAAAAATTTGGTTTTTCTTTTAGGTTAAAAAGCGAAAAACTAAAGGGGGGGAAAAAAATTTTTCAAGATTTTAGATCGTTGAAACTTTAAATAAAAGAATATTAAAAAAAGAATAATAAAAATTTTTTTTTTGTTTTTTTTAAAAAGCGATTAAAAACTCAAACGGCTGTTTGCTAAAAAAAGCATTTCGCTTTTAGTGGAAATTTTAAAAAAATATTAATAAAAACGAATAAAAAAACCGTTTTTTGCGTTTTACGCTTAAAACGCAGATTAAAAAAGCTAAAAAGGGGTTTTTCAAAAAACATTTTAACCTTTTTTAATTTAAAGCAAATAAAGAAATAAAAAAAACGTAATAAAAAAACGCGTTTTTAAAGGGTTTTTTTTAAAAGCAGAAAAGCCCCAAAAAAAATGTTTTGCAAAATAAAAAGCTTTTAGTGTTTAAAGTTAAAAACGCAATTAAAAAAAAAAAAAATTTTGTTTTGTATGTTGTAGCGTTAAAACGCGAACCCCAAAAGGCTTTTTTTAAAAAACAATTTTGGGGCGTTAAAAATTTTCCAAAAGGGGGAAAAAAAAAAAAAAAAAAAATTTTCTTTTTTTTTTACCCAAAAAAGCAATTAAACCCCAAAAGTGCGTTTTTTAAAAGGGGGGAAATTTTTTCCCCTTTAAAAGGAAAAAAAAAACGTAAAAAAAAGTTTTTTTTTACGGTTAAAAATTTCTCCCCTTTTGCTTGCATTTTCCTTTTTGTAAAGTTCAAAGACGAATTTAAAAAAAAATAAAAAAAAATTTTTTTTTTTTTTAAAAAAAAAACCAAAATGCTTTTTAAAATAAGATTTTTAAATTTTTTGAAATTTAAAAAAAAAAAAAAAAAAAAAAAATTTTTTGGGTTTTTTGGTTTTTTTAAAAAAACAGATTAAAAAACTCAAACGTGCTGTTTTGCTAAAAATAAGCATTTTCAAGCATTTTAGATCGTTGGAACCGTTCAAATAGAAGCAACATTATTAATAAAAAACGAATAATAAAAAAAATCGCCGTTTTATGTTTACGCGTTAAAACGCAGATTAAAGCCTTCCAAAACGTGCTGTTCAGGCTAAAATAAGCGTTTTCGCCATTTTAGATCGCTGGAACTGTTCAATAGACGCAATATTAATAAAACGAATAATAAAATCTCTGTCGTTTTGAGGCGATTTTACGCGTTAAACGCTGATAAAGCTCAAAACGCTGTTTGCTAAAATAAGCATTTACAAGCATTTTAGATCGCTTTGAAACCGTTCAAATAGACGCAATATTAATAAAAACGAATAATAAAAATTGCCGTTTTATGTTGTTTTACGCGTTGCTAAAACGCAGATTATAGCTCAAAACGTTGTTTTGCTAAAATAAGCATTTTCAAGCATTTTAGATCGTTGAAATCATTCAACAGAAGCAATAATAATAAAAAACGAATAATGTACCCGTCGTTTTTATGTTGTTTTACGCGTTAAAACGCATTAAAGCTCAAACGTGCGGTTTGCTAAAATAAGCATTTCAAGCATTTTAGATCGTTGAACCGTTCAAATAGAAGTAATTTTAATAAAAAACGAATAATAAAAAATCTGTCGTTTTATGTTGCCTACGTTAAAACGCAGATTAAAGCTCAAAACGTGCTGTTTGCCAGCCAAGTATTTCAAGCATTTTAGATCGTTGAAATCGTTCAAATAGAAGCAATATTGATAAAAACGAATAATAAAAATCTGCCGTTTTATGCTGTTTACGCGTTAAAACGCAGATTTAAAGCTCAAAACGCTATTTTGCTAAAATAAGCATTTTGAAGCATTTTAGATCGTTGGAAATCGTCTCAAATAGACGCAATATTACCAAAAAACGAATATCAGGTACCTTCGCTGTTTTATGCTGTTTTACGCGTTAAAACGCTGATAAAAGCTCTAAAAATCGTGCTAGTTTTGCCAAAATACATTTTGTGCTTACGGATCGTTGAAATCGTTCAAATAGACGCATTACTAAAACGAATAATAAAAATTCGTCGTTTTATGCGTTGTTTTACGCGCTAAAACGCAGATTAAAGCTCAAAAACGTGCTGTTTTGCTAAAATAAGCATTTTTCAGCATTTTAGATCGTTGAACCGATCAACAGAAGCAATATTAATAAAAAAAAACGAATAATAAAAATCTGTCGTTTTTATGCTGTTTTACGCGTTAAAACGCAGATTAAAGCTCTAAACGTGCTGTTTTGCTAAAAATAAGCATTTTCAAGCAATTTAGGTCGTTGAAATCAATTCAAATAGAAGCAATATTACAAAACGAATAATAAAAAATTCGTCGTTTTATGTTGTTTTACGCGTTAAAACGCAGATTAAAGCTCAAAACGTGCTGTTTTAAAATAAGCATTTTCAAGCATTTTAGATCGTTGAACCGTTCAAATAGAAGCCACATTAATAAAACGCAATAAAAAAATCGTCGTTTTATGCTGTTTACGCGTTAAACGCAGATTAAAGCTCAAACGTGCTGTTTTGCTAAAATAAGCATTTTCGGGCGCATTTTAGATCGTTGAAATCGTTCAAATAGACTACTATTAATAAAAACGAATAATAAAATTCTTGCCGTTTTATGCTGTTTTACGCGTTAAAACGCTGATAAAAGCTCAAAACGTAGTTGTTTCCTCTAAAATAAGCATTTTCAAGCATTTTAGATCGTTGAAATCGTTCAAATAGACGCAATATTAATAAAAAACGAATAATAAAAAATTCGTTGTTTTATGCTGTTTTACGCGTTAAAACGCAGATTAAAGCTCAAAACGTGCTGTTTTGCTATAATAAGTATTTTCAAGCATTTTAGATCGTTGAAATCGTCTGTTTAGACGCACAAAAATAAAACGAATAATAAAATTTTGCCGTTTTATGCTGTTTTACGCGTTAAAACGTGAGTAAAGCTCAAAAACGCGCGGTTTTGCAAAAATAAGCATTTTCTCAAGCATTTTTACATCGTTGAAACTGTTCAAATAGACGCAATATTAATAAAAACGAATAATAAAATTTGCCGTTTTTATGCTGTTTTACGCGTTAAAACGCAGATTAAAGCCCAAAACGTGCTGTTTCGTACGTTACCTTTCGCTAAATTTAGGTCGTTGAACCATTCAAATAGAAGCAGTTGAATAAAACGAATAATAAAAATTCGTCGGTTTTATAAGCTGTTTTACGCGTTAAAACGTTGATTAAAGCTCAAAACGTGCCGTTTTGCTAAAATAAGCATTTTCAAGCATTTTAGATCGTTGAAATCGTTTAAATAGAAGCAATATTATTAAAAAACGAATAACAAAAAATTCGTCATTTTATGCTGTTTTACGCGTTTAAACGTGCAGATTAAAGTTCAAATCGTGCTGTTTTGCTAAATAAGCATTTTCGCTATATTTTAGATCGTTGAAATCGTTCAACAGACGCAATATTAATAAAAAAACGAATAACAAAATTTCGTCGTTTTATGCTGTTTTACGTTAAAACGCAGATTACAGCTCAAAACGTGCTGTTTTACAAAATAAGCATTTTCGCTATATTTCAGACCGTTGAAATCATTCAAATAGAAGTAAATAATAAAAAACGAATAATGTGTACCTTCGTCGTTTTTATGCTGTTTTACGCGTTAAAAACGCGCAGGATTAAAGCTCAAAACGTGCTGTTTTGCTAAAATAAGCATTTTCGCTAAATTTAGGTCGTTGAACCGTTCAAATAGAATATTAATAAAAAAACGAATAATAAAAAAATTCGTCGTTTTATGTTGTTTGACGCGTTAAAACGCAGATTAAAGCTCAAACGTGCTGTTTTGCTAAAATAAGCATTTTCAAGCATTTTAGATCGTTGAAATCGTTCAAATAGACGCACATTAATAAAAAGAATAATAAAATTCTCAATGTTTTATGCTGTTTACGCGTTAAAACGCAGATTACAGCTCAAAACGTGCTGCTGGTCTTATTAAAATAAGCATTTTCAAGCACGATCGTTGAAATCGTTCAAATACAATATTACCAAAAACGAATAATAAAAATTCGTCGTTTTTATGCTGTCTTACGCGTTAAAACGCTGATAAAAGCTCAAACGTGCTGTTTTGCTAAAAATAAGCATTTTGAAGCATTTAGATCGTTGAAATCGTTCAAATATGACGCAATATTAATAAAAAAAACGAATAATAAAAATTCGTCGTTTTATGTTGTTTTACGCGTTAAACGCAGATTAAAGCTCAAAACGTGCTGTTTTGCTGTACGCGCATTTTCATGGCCAGATCGTTGAAATCGTCTGCCAAATAGAAGCAATATTAATAAAAACGAATAATGTAAATTCGTCGTTTTTATGTTGTTTTACGCGTTAAAACGCAGATTAAAGCTCTTAAACGTGCTGTTTTGCTAAAATAAGCATTTTCAAGCAATTTAGGTCGTTGAAACTGTTCAAATAGAAGTACATTAATAAAACGAATAATAAAAATTCGTCGTTTTATGCTGTTTTACGCGTTAAAACGCAGATTAAAAGCTCAAACGTGCTGTTTTGCTGCTAAAATAAGCATTTTCAAGACGGATCGTTGAAATCGTTCAAATAGAAGCAATATTACTAAAACAACACAATAAAAAATCGTCGTTTTATGTTGTTTTACGCGTTAAAACGCAGATTAAAGCTCACAAACGTGCTGTTTTGCTAAAATAAGCATTTTCAAGCATTTTAGATCGTTGAAACGTTTAAATAGAAGCTACATTAATAAAAACGAATAATAAAAATATTTTATGCTGTTTTTACGTTTAAACGCAGATTAAAGCTCAAAACGTGCTGTTTTGCTAAAATAAGTATTTTCAAGCATTTTAGATCGTTGAAATCGTCTTCAAATAGACGCAATATTAATAAAAAAACGAATAATAAAATTCCTCTGTCGTTTTTATGCTGTTTTACGCGTTAAAACGCAGATTACAGCCTCAAAACGTGCTGTTTTGCTAAAATAAGCATTTTCGCGATTTTAGATCATTGAACTATCCAAATAGAAGCAATAATAATAAAAACGAATAATAAAATTTGCCGTTTTATGCTGTTTTACGCGTTAAAACGCAGATTACAGCTCAAAATCGCGCTGTTTTGCTAAAATAAGCATTTTTCGGGCATTTTAGATCGCTGGAAATCGTCTAAAATAGAAGCAATATTAATAAAAAACGAATAATAAAAATTCGTCGTTTTTATGCTGTTTAATACGCGCTGTCGCAGATTACAGCTCAAAACGTGCTGTTTTGCTAAAATAAGCATTTTCAAGCATTTTAGGTCGTTGAAATCGTTCAAATAGACGCAATAAAATAAAAACGAATAATAAATTTTGCCGTTATTATGTTGTTTTACGCGTTAAAACGCAGAATAAAGCTCAAAACGTGCTGTTTTGCAAAATAAGCATTTTCAAGCATTTTAGATCGTTGAAATCGTTCAAATAGACGTGCAATATTAATAAAAACGAATAATAAAAATTTCGTCACTTTTGCGTTGTTTTACGCGTTAAAACGCAGATTAAAGCTCAAAACGTGCTGTTTTGCTAAAATAAGCATTTTCAAGCAATTTAGTCGTTGAAGTCGTTCAAATAGGAGCTAATATTAATAAAAACGAATAATAAAAATTCGTCGTTTTATGAACTTTACGCGTTAAAACGCAGATTAAAGCTCAAAACGTGCTGTTTTGCTAAAATAAGCATTTTCAAGCATTTTAGATCGTTGAAATCTTAAATAGAAGCAATTTTAATAAAAACGAATAATAAAAAAATTCGGTTTTATGTGTTTTACGCGTTAAAAAGCGATTGGGTCAAAAAGTGCTGTTTTGCTAAAATAAATTTTAAGCATTTTAACCAAATCCAAATGACGCAATAAATAAAAAAGAAAAATAAAAATTCGTCGTTTTATGCTGTTTTTCGCGTTAAAAACCCGATTAAAAACTCAAAACGGGGTTTTGCAAAATAAGCATTTTCAAGCATTTTAGATCGTGAAATCGTTCAAATAGAAAATATTTAAAAAAAACGAAAAAAAAAATTGTCGTTTTTATGCTGTTTTACGCGTTAAAAAAGCGATTAAACTCAAACGTGCTGTTTTGCTAAAATTTTTCAAGCAATTTAGGTCGGGAAACTTCAAATAGAAGCAAATTAATAAAAAAGAATAAAAAAAATTCGTCGTTTTTTTGCTGTTTTTTCGCGTTAAAACGCAGATTAAAGCTCAAAAAGTGCTGGCTAAAAAACTTTTTGCATTTTAGATCGTTGAAATCGTTCAAATAGGCCCAAATTAAAAAAAACGAATAAAAAAAAATCGTCGTTTTTTTGCTGTTTTACGCGTTAAAACGCGAAAAGCCCAAAAAAGGGTGTTTTGCTAAAAAGGGATTTTCAAGCATTTTGATCGTTAAATCGTCAAATAAGCAATATTAATAAAAAAAGAATAATAAAAACGGTTTTATGCTGTTTTTTAAAACGCGATAAAAAACTCAAAACGTCTGTTTTCCCAAAATAAGCATTTTCAAGATTTTAGATCGTTGAAATCGTTCAAATAGACGCAATATTAATAAAAAAGAATAATAAAAAATCTGTTTTTTATGCTGTTTTACCCTTAAAAAAGCAGATTAAAGCTCAAACGTGCTGTTTTGCTAAATAAGCATTTCAAGCATTTTAGATCGGAAACGTTAAAACGAAAAAATAAAAAACGAATAATAAAAATTTTGTCGTTTTATGCGTTTTTCGCGTTAAAAAGCAGATAAACTCAAAACGTGCGGGTTTTTCAAAAAAAAAGATTTTTTAAGCATTTTAGATCGTTGAAATCGTTCAAATAGACGAATTTTAATAAAAAAAGAATAATAAAAAATTTTGCGTTTTATGCTGTTTTACGCGTTAAAACGCGATTTGCTCAAAAAGTGCTGTTTTCAAAATAAGCATTTTGCAAATTTTTTGAAAAATTTGGAAAAATCGTTAAAAAATTTTTTTTGGACGCAAAAAATTAAAATAAAACCGGAAAATAAAAATTTTCGGTCGTTTTTTTTTTTTTTTTTTTTTTTTTTTTTTTTTTTTTTTTTTTTTTTTTTTTTTTTTTTTTTTTTTTTTTTTTTTTTTATGCTGTTTTACGCGTTAAACGCAAAAAAAAAATTTTTTAAAAAAACTTTTCCAAAAAACCGGTTTTGCTGTTTTTTGCTTTTAAAATTAAAACCCAAATTTTTTCAAAAAACATTTTTTCTGTTTTGGTTTAAAAAAAAAAACGGTTTTTTAAAAAAAAAAATTTTTTTGGTTTTTTTTTTTTTAAAGGAAAAAATTAAAAAAAAAAAAATTTTTTTTTAAAAAAAAATTTTTTAAAACGTTCTTTTCCAAAAAAAATTTAAAAAAATTTAAAAAAATTTTTTTTTTTTCCCCTTTAAAAAAAAAAAAAATTTTTTTTTTTTTTAAGCTTTTAAAAAAAATTTAAAAAATTTTTAAAAAGGGAAAAAAAAAAAAAAAAATTTTTTTTTTTAAAAAAAAAAAAAATTTTTTTTTGGGGGTTTTTTTTTAAAAAAAATTTAAAAGGGGTTTTAAAAAAAAAAAATTTAAAAATTTTTTTTTTTAAAAAAAAAAATTTTTTAAAAAAAAAAAATTTAAAAAAATTTTTTTTTTTTAAAAAAACCAAAAAAAAGGGGTTTTTCAAAAAAATTTTTAAAAAAAATTTTTAAAAAAATTTTTTTTTTTAAAATTTTTAAAAAAAAACTTTTTTGTTTTTAAAAAAAAGTTTTTTTGGGGGTTTTTAAAAAAATTTTAAAAAATTTTTTTTCCCCCTTTTTTTTAAAAAAAAAAAATTTGGGGTTTTTTTTTTTTTTAAAAAAAAATTTTTAAACCAAAAAATTTTTCGTTAAAAAAAAAATTTTAAAAAAAAAAACCCTTTTTAAAATTTTTTTAAAAAAAAAATTAAAAAACCCCCTTTTTTTTTAAAAAAAAGTTTTAAAAATCCCTTTTTAAAAAAAAATTTAAAAAAAATTTAAAAAAATTTTTAAGGTTTTTTTTTAAAAAAAAAAAAACCCCTTTTTTTTTTTTAAAAAAATTTTTTTTAAAGGTTTTTAAAAAAAATTTTTTTGGGGTTTTAAAAAAACCTTTTTTTTTTTTAAAAAAAAAAAAAAGGTTTTTTCTGTTTTCCAAAAAAAAAATTTCTGTCGTTTTATGTTGTTTTACTGGCAAGCAAACGCAGAGTAAAGCTCAAAACGTGGTTTTGCAAAATAAGCATTTTCAAGCATTTAGATCGTTGAAATCGTTCAAATAGACGCAATATTAATAAAAACGAATAATAAAAATTTGCCGTTTTATATGTTGTTTTTACGCGTTAAAAACGCAGATTAAAGCTCAAAACGCGCTGTTTCATAAAATAAATATCAAGCACCGGCCGTTGAAACTGTTCAAATAGAAGCAATATTAATAAAAGACGAATAATAAAAATTCGTCGGTTTTATAAGCCGTTTTACGCGTTAAAACGCAGATTAAAGCTCAAACGCCGCCTGCTAAAATAAGCATTTTCAAGCATTTTAGATCGTTGAAATCGTTCAAATAGACGTAACATTAATAAAACGAATAACAAAAATTTCTGTCGTTTTATGTTGGTTTTACGCGTTAAACGCTGATTAAAGCTCAAAACGCTGTTTTGCTAAAATAAGCATTTTCAAGCATTTTAGATCGTTGAAATCGTTCAAATAAAAGCAATATTAATAAAAACGAATAATAAAAATTCAGTCGTTTTTATGCTGTTTCACGCGTTAAAACGCAGATTAAAAGCTCAAACGTGCTGCTCGCCAAAATAAGCATTTTCAAGCATTTTAGATCGTTGAAATCAGTCTCAAATAGACGCAATATTAATAAAAACGAATAATAAAATTTCGTCGTTTTGCTGCCTACGCGTTAAACGCAGATTAAAGCTCAAAACGTGCTGTTTTGCTAAAATAAGCATTTTCAAGCATTTTAGATCGTTGAAAACTGTTCAAATAAAAGTAATATTAATAAAAACGAATAATAAAATTGTCGTTTTTATGCTGTTTTACGCGTTAAAACGTAGATTAAAGCTCAAAACGTGTTGTTTTGCTAAATAAGTATCGCTAAGCATTTTTAGATCGTTGAAATCGTTTAAATAGAAGCACATAATAAAACGAATAATAAAAATCGTCATGTCACCATGCCTGCGATTAAAGCTCAAACGTGCTGTTTTGCTAAAAATAAGCATTTTCAAGCATTTTAGATCGTTGAAATCGTTCAAATAGACGCAATATTAATAAAAAGAATAATAAAAATTTCTGCTGTTTTACGCTGTTTTATCAAGTAAGTTAAAACGGTGATTACAGCTCAAAACGTGTTGTTTTGCTAAAACAAGCATTTTCAAGCATTTAGACCGTTGAAACTATTCAAATAGAAGCAATAATAATAAAAAACGAATAACAAAATTCTGTCGCTTTTATGCTGTTTTCACGCTAAAACGCAGATTAAAAGCTCAAAACGTGCTGTTTTATATAAAATAAGCATTTTCAAGCATTTTAGATCGCTGGAACTGTTCAAATTGTATATTATTAATAAAAACGAATAATAAAAATTCGTCGTTTTATGCTGTTTTACGTTAAAACGATTAAAGCTCAAAACGTGCTGTTTTGCTTAAAATAAGTACTTTCAAGCATTTGTGTGATCGTTGAACCGTTCAACAGACGCAATAAAAATAAAAAAACGAATAATAAAGTTCGTCGCTATTATGCTGTTTTACGCGTTAAAACGCAGAATAAAAACTCAAACGTGCTGTTTTGCAAAATAAGCATTTTCAAGCATTTTAGATCGTTGGAAATCGTGCAAATAGACGCACATTAATAAAAACGAATAATAAAAATTTCGTCGTTTGTATGCTGTTTTACGCGTTAAAACGCACGCGCTCAAAACGCGCTGTTTTGCTAAAAATAAGCATTTTCAAGCAATTTAGGTCGCCGAAATCGTTCAAATAGAAGCAAATATTAATAAAACGAATAATAAAAAAATTCCCGTCGTTTTATGCTGTTTTACGCGTTAAACGCAGATTGTAAAAGCTCAAACGTGCTGCTGTTTTGCTAAAATAAGCATTTACAAGCATTTCCAGATCGCGTTGAACCCGTTCAAATAGACGCATTATTAATAAAACGAATAATAAAAAAATTCGTCGTTTTATGCTGTTTACGCGTTAAACGCAGATTAAAGCTCAAACGCTGTTTTACAAAACGCTACCGCCATTTTAGATCGTTAAAATCAATTCAAATAGGAAGCGGCCAATAATAAAACGAATATGCACCGGCCGTTTTATAAAGGTTTTACGCAAGTTAAAACGCAGATTAAAAGCTCAAACGTGCGGTTTTGCTAAAATAAGCATTTTCAAGCATTTTTAGATCGTTGGAAACGTTCAAATAGAAGCAATTTTAATAAAAAACGTGAATAATAAAAAATTCGTCGTTTTTATGCCGTTTTACGCGTTAAAAACGCAGATTAAAGCTCAAACGTGCTGTTTGGCTAAAATGCTACTTTCAAGCATTTTTGTGATCGTTGAAATCGTTCAAATAGCTACTGATGATGTCGAATAATAAAAATTCGTCGTTTTATGCTGTTTTACGCGTTAAAAACGCAGATTAAAGTTCAAAACGTGCTGCCGCTAAAATGTTACTTTTGAAGCATTTTAGATCGTTGAAATCGTTCAAATAGGACGCAATATTAATAAAAACGAATAATAAAATTTCGCCGTTTTATGCTGTTTTACGCGTTAAAACGCTGATAAAAAGCTCAAACGCCGCCTTGCTAAAATAAGCATTTTAAAGCATTTTAGATCGTTGAAATCGTTCAAATAGACGTACTATTAACAAAAACGAATAATGTAAAAATTCGTCGTTTTATAAGCTGTTTTACGCGTTAAAAACGCAGATTAAAGCTCAAAACGTGCTGTTTTGCTGTACAAGCATTTTCAAGCATTTTAGATCGTTGAAATCGTTCAACAGAAGCAATATTTACCAAAAACGAATAATAAAAAATCGCCCGTTTTATGTTTTACGGGCAGCAAAACGCAGATTAAAGCCCCAAACGTGCTGTTTTGCTAAAATAAGCATTTCAAGCAATTCTAGGTCGCCGGAAATCGCCCGCCAAATAGAAGTAATATTAATAAAAACGAATAATAAAAAATTCGCTCTCCGTTTTATGTTGTTTTAACGCGTTAAAACGCAGATTAAAGCTCAAACGCGCTGTTTTTCAAAATAAGCATTTTCAAGCATTTTAGATCGCTGAACCGTTCAAATAGAAGCAATATTAATAAAAACGAATAATAAAAATCGCCGTTTTTATGCTGTTTTACGCGTTAAAACGCAGATTAAAGCTCAAAACGTGCTGTTTTGCTGTACAAGCATTTTCAAGCATTTTGCATCGTTGAAATTGTTCAAATAGACGCAATATTAATAAAAACAATAATAAAATTTCGTCGTTTTACGCTGTTTTACGCGTTAAAACGCTGATAAAAGCCTCAAAACGCGCCGTTTTCCTAAAATAAGCATTTTCAAGACGACTCGAAATCGTTCAAATAGACGCAATATTAATAAAAAACGAACACGGCACCTGTTTTTATGTCGTTTTACGCGTTAAACGCAGATTAAAGCTCAAAACGTGCTGTTTTGCTATAATAAGCATTTTCAAAGCATTTTAGATCGTTGAAATCGTCTCAATAGACGCAATAAAATAAAAACGAATAATAAAATTCCTCGTCGTTTTATAAGCTGTTTTTACGCGTTAAAACGCAGAGTAAAGCCCAAAACGTGCGGTTTTGGTAAAAATAAGCATTTTCTGCCATTTTGCCACCGTTGAAATCGTTCAACAATAGACGCAATATTAATAAAACGAATAATAAAAATTTCGTCATTTTATGTTGTTTTACGCGTTAAAACGCAGATTAAAGCTCAAACGTGCCGCTTTTGCTGCGCGCTACTTCGCCAATTTAGGTCGTTGAAATCATTCAAATAGAAGCAATATTAATAAAAAAACGAATAATAAAAAATTGTCGGTTTTATGTTGTTTTACGGCAAGCTAAAATCGCTGATTAAAAGCTCAAAACGTGCTGGTTTTGCTAAAAATAAGTTACTTTTCAAGCATTTAGATCGTTTGAACCGTTTAAATAGAAGCAATATTAATAAAACGCAATTACCGCACCGTCACTTTTTACGTTGTTTCGCGTTTAACGTAGATTAAAGCTCAAAACGTGCTGTTTTGCTAAATAAGTACTTCTCGCCATTTGCATCGTTGAAACCGTTCAAATAGGACGCAATATTAATAAAAACCGAATAATAGTAAATTCTGTCGTTTTATGCTGTTTTACGCGTTGTTCCCGCAGATTACAGCCCAAACGCCGCGTTCTTGCTTTAAAATAAGCATTTTCAACATTTTGGTAATCGCTGAAATCATTCAAATAGAGCAATAATAATAAAGTTCCAATACCAAAATTTCGTCGTTTTATGTTGTTTTACGCGTTAAAACGCAGATTAAAGCTCAAAACGTGCTGTTTTGGCGTAAAATGCTACGCCAATTTAGGTCGTTGAAATCGTTCAAATAGAAGCACATTAAATGTTCAACAATAAAAATCTGTCGTTTTTATGCTGTTTGACGCGTTAAAAACGCAGATTAAAAGCTCAAACGCTGTTTCAAAATAAGCATTTTCAAGCATTCTGACTGTTGAAACTGTTCAAATAGACGCAATATTAATAAAAAGAATAATAAAAATTTGTCCTTTTATGCTTTTTACGTTAAAACGATTAAATAAAACGTGCTGTTTTTGCTAAAATAAATTTCAAGCATTTTTTGATGTTAATCGTTCAAATAACGCAAATTAAAAAAAAAACGAATAATAAAAATAAATCGTTTTTATCTGTTTTACGCGTTAAAAACACAGATTAAAGTCAAAACTGCTGTTTTGCTAAAATAAGCATTTTCAAGCATTTTTTGATCGTTTAAATCGTTCAAAAAAAAAGCAATATTAATAAAAAACGAATAATAAAATTCGTCGTTTTATGTGTTTTACGCGTTAAAAAAGCAGATTAAAGCTAAAACGTGTGTTTTCTAAAATATGCATTTCAAGCATTTTTAGATCGTTGAAACGTTCAAATAGAAGCAATATTAATAAAAAACGAATAATAAAAAATTCGTCGTTTTTATGTTGTTTTGGCGTTAAACGCAGATTACCAAAACGTGCTGTTTGCTAAAATAAGCATTTTCAAGCATTTTAGATCGTTGAACTGTTCAAATAGACGCAATAAAAATAAAACGAATAATAAAAATTTCGTCGTTTTATGCTGTTTTACGCGTTAAAACTGGCAGAATAAAAGCTCAAAACGTGCTGGTTTTGCTAAAATAAGCATTTTCAAGCATTTTAGATCGTTGAAATCGTTCAAATATACGCAATATTAATAAAACGAATAATAAAAATTTCTGTCGTTTTGCTGTTTTACGCGTTAAAACGCAGATTAAAGCCTCAAAACGTGCTTGTTTGCAAAAATAAGCATTTTCAAGCATTTTAGATCGTTGAAATCGTTCAAATAGGAAGCAATATTAATAAAAACGAATAATAAAATCTGTCGTTTTATAAGGTTTTACGCGTTAAAACGCAGATTAAAGCTCAAAACGTGCTGTTTAGCTAAAAAATAAGCATTTTCAAGCATTTTAGATCGTTGAAATCGTTCAAATAGACGCAATAAAAATAAAAACGAATAATAAAATTCCCGTCGTTTTATGCCGTTTTACGCGTTAAAAACGCAGAATAAAAGCTCAAAACGTGCTGTTTTGCTAAAATAAGCATTTTCAAGCATTTTAGACGTTGAAATCGTTCCTAAATATACGCAATATTAATAAAAACGAATAATAAAAAATTTCGTCGTTTTATATGTTTTACGCGTTAAAACGCAGATTAAAAGCTCAAAACGTGCTGTTTTGCTAAAATAAGCATTTTCAAGCATTTTAGATCGTTGAAATCGTTCAAATAGACGCAATATTAATAAAAAACGAATAATAAAAATTCGTCGTTTTTATGCTGTTTTACGCGTTAAAACGCAGATTAAAGCTCAAAAACGTGCTGTTTTGCTAAAATAGCATTTTCAAGCATTTTAGATCGTTGAAATCGTTCAAATAGACGCAATATTAATAAAAAACGAATAATAAAAAATTCGTCGTTTTATGCTGTTTTACGCGTTAAAACGCAGATTAAAAGCCTCAAAACGTGCTGTTTTGCTAAAATAAGCATTTTCAAGCATTTTAGATCGTTGAAATCGTTCAAATAGACGCAATATTAATAAAAACGAACAATAAAAAAATTTCGTCGTTTTATGCTGTTTTACGCGTTAAAACGCAGATTAAAGCCTTCAAAACGTGCTGTTTTGCTAAAATAAGTATTTTCAAGCGTTTTAGATCGTTGAAATCGTTCAAATAGAAGCAATATTATTAAAAAACGAATAATAAAAAATTTCGTCGTTTTATGCTGTTTTACGCGTTAAAACGTAGATTAAAGCTCAAAACGTGCTGTTTTGCTAAAATAAGCATTTTCAAGCATTTTAGATCGTTGAAATCGTTTAAATAGGAAGGCATTAATAAAAAACGAATAATAAAAATTGTCGTTTTTATAAGCTGTTTTACGCGTTAAAACGCAGATTGTGCTCAAAACGTGCTGTTTGCTAAAAATAAGCATTTTCAAGCATTTTAGATCGCTGAAATCGTTCAAATAGACGCAATATTAATAAAAACGAATAATAAAATTCCCGTCGTTTATAAGGTTTACGCGTTAAAACGCAGAATAAAACTAAAAACGCTGTTTTGCTAAAATAAAGGCCTTCAAGCATTTTAGATCGCTTGAAATCGTCTCAAATAGAAGCAATATTAATAAAAAAAACGAATAATAAAAAAATTCGTCGTTTTATAAGCTGTTTTACGCGTTAAAACGCAGATTAAAAGCTCAAAACGTGCTGCTTCTTATTAAAATAAGCATTTTCAAGCATTTTAGATCGTTGAAAATGTTCAAATAGACGCAATATTAATAAAAAACGAATAATAAAAATTTCGTCGTTTTTATGCTGTTTTACGCGTTAAAACGCAGATTAAAGCTCAAAACGTGCTGTTTTGCTAAAATAAGCATTTTCAAGCGTTTTAGATCGTTGAAATCGTTCAAATAGAAGCACATTATTAAAAAACGAATAATAAAATTTCAGTCGTTTTTATGCTTTCGTTTTACGCGTTAAAACGCGTGATTAAAAGCCTCAAACGTGCTGTTTTGCTATAAAATAAGCATTTTCAAGCATTTTAGATCGTTGAACGTTTAAATAGAAGTTAAATATTAATAAAAAACGAATAATAAAAAATTCGTCGTTTTTATGCTGTTTTACGCGTTAAAACGCAGATTAAAAGCTCAAAATCTAAAAGGTTTTGCTAAAATAAGCATTTTCAAGCATTTTAGATCGCTGGAAATCGTTCAAATAGACGCGCAATATTAATAATAAAAAACGAATACTGGTAAAATTACGTCGTTTTTATGTTGTTTTACGCGTTAAAACGCAGAATAAAAAACTAAAACGTGTTGTTTTGCTTAAAATAAGCATTTTCAAGCATTTTAGATCGTTGAAACTGTTCAAATAGAAGCAATATTAATAAAAACGAATAATAAAAAAAATTCGTCGTTTTATGCTGTTTTACGCGTTAAACGTGATTAAAAGCTCTCAAAACGCGCTGTTTTGCTAAAATAAGCATTTTCAAGCATTTTAGATCGTTGAAATCGTTCAAATAGACGCAATATTAATAAAAACGAATAATAAAAATTTCATCGTTTTATAAGCTGTTTTACGCGTTAAAACGCTGATTAAAGCTCAAAAACGTGCTGTTTTGCTAAAATAAGCATTTTCAAGCATTTTAGATCGTTGAAATCGTTTAAATAGTAGCTAGCTATTAATAAAACGAATAATAAAAAATTCGTCGTTTTTATGCTGTTTTACGCGTTAAAACGCAGGATTAAAAGCTCAAAACGTGCTGTTTTGCTAAAATAAGCATTTTCAAGCATTTTAGATCGTTGAAATCGTTCAAATAGACGCAATATTAATAAAAAACGAATAATGTGTACCTTCGTCGTTTTATGTTGTTTTACGCGTTAAACGCAGAATAAAAACTAAAAACGTGCTGTTTTGCTAAAATAAGCATTTTCAAGCATTTTAGACGCGAAATCGTTCAAATAGAAGCATTATTAATAAAAAACGAATACTAAAAAATTCGTCGTTTTTATGTTTACGCTAAAAACGCAGATTAAAGCTCAAAACGTGCTGTTTTGCTGCTAAAATAAGCATTTTCACATTTTAGATCGTTGAAATCGTTCAAATAGACGCAATATTAATAAAAAAACGAATAATAAAAATTTCTGTCGTTTTTATGCTGTTTTACGTTAAAACACAGATTAAAGCTCAAAACGTGCTGTTTTGCTAAATAAGCATTTTCACATTTTAGATCGCCGAACCGTTCAAATAAAGCAATATTAATAAAACGATTAAATAAAAATTCGTCGTTTTTATGCTGTTTTACGCGTTAAACGCAGATTAAAGCTCAAAACGTGCTGTTTTGCTAAATATACTTTTCAAGCATTTTAGATCGTTGAAATCGTCTAAATAGACGCACAAAATAAAACAAATAATAAAAATTTCTGTCGTTTTTATGCTGTTTTACGCGTTAAAACGTGAATAAAGCTCAAAACTTGTTGTTTTGCTAAAATAAGTATTTTCAAGCATTTTAGATCGTTGAAATCGTTCAAATATACGCAATATTAATAAAAACGAATAATAAAATTTCTGTCGTTTTTATGTTGTTTTACGCAAGTTAAAACGCAGATTAAAGCTAAAACGTGCTGTTTTACTAAAATAAGCGCATATTCAAGCATTTTAGATCGTTGAAATTGTTCAAATAGAAGCAATATTAATAAAAACGAATAATAAAAAATTTTGTCGTTTTATGCTGTTTTACGCGTTTAAAAGCAGATTAAAAACTCAAAACGGGTGGGTTTTGCCTTAAACATTTTCAAGCATTTTAGATCGTTGAAATCGTTTTTAAATAGACGCAAAAAAATAAAAAAAAGAAAATAAAATTTTGTCGTTTTTTTGCTGTTTTACGCGTTAAAACGCAGAATAAAAACCTTAAAAAGGGGGTTTTTTTGCTAAAATAAGATTTTTCCCTTTTAGATCGTTTAAATCGTTCAAATATAGCAATATTAATAAAAACGAATAATAAAAAAAATTTTGTCGTTTTTATGCTGTTTTACGCGTTAAAACGCAGATTAAAGTCAAAACGTGCCGTTTTGCTAAAATAAGATTTTCGCCCTTTTAGATCGTTTAAATCGTTCAAATAGACCCCAATATTAATAAAAAAAAGAATAATAAAAATTCGCCCTTTTATGTTTTTCCCCCGTTAAAACGCAGATTAAAAACTCAAAACGTGCTGTTTTGCTAAAAAAAAGATTTTCGCCTTTTAGGGTCGTTGAAATCGTTCAAAAGGGGCAAATTAATTTAAAAAAGAATAATTTCCCCCCGTTTTATGCTGTTTTAAGCGTTAAAACGGGAGATTAAAGCTCAAAACGTGCTGTTTTTTCTAAAATAAGCATTTTCAAGCATTTTAGATCGTTGAAATCGTTCAAATAGACGAAATTAATAAAAACGAATAATAAAAATTTTTTGTCGTTTTTTTAATTTTTTACGCGTTAAAACGCAGATTAAAACTCAAAACGTGCTGTTTTGCTAAAATAAGCATTTTCGCGTTTTTGGGTCGTTGAAATCGTTCAAATAGAAGCAAATTTTTAAAAACGAATAATAAAAAATTTTTGTCGTTTTATGTTTTTTTACGCGTTAAAACGCAGATTAAAAGCTCAAAACGTGCTGTTTTGCCAAAATAAAACATTTTAACATTTTTGGGTCGTTGAAATCGTTTAAATAGAAGCAAATTAATAAAAAAAATAATAAAAATTGTCGTTTTTTTGCTGTTTTTTCGCGTTAAAACCCCAGATTAAAGTCAAAAAAAAAAAAAAAGTGCTGTTTTTAAAAAAAAGGGTTTTTAACTTTTGGGTCGTTGAAATCGTTCAAATAGACGCAATTTTTAAAAAACGAATAAAAATTTCCCCTCGTTTTTAAGCGTTTTACGCGTTAAAACGCAGAATAAAAAATAAAACGTGCTGTTTTGGTTTAAAAAAAGATTTTCAAACATTTTTTGATCGTTTAAATCCCCTTCAAATAGAAGCAAAAATTTAAAAAAACCCAAAAAAAAAATTCGTCGTTTTATGTTTTTTTACCCTTAAAAACGGGATTAAAAACTCAAAACCCCTGCTGTTTTGCTAAAATAAGATTTTTTTGGGATTTTAGATCGTTTAAATCGTTCAAATAGACGCAATATTAATAAAAAAAGAATAATAAAAAATTTTTCGTTTTATGTTGTTTTTTCGCGTTAAAAAAGCTGATTAAAAGCTCAAAAAGTGCTGTTTTCAAAATAAGCATTTTCGCTTTTTTGATCGTTTAAACCCTTTAAATAGAAGGGAATAATTAAAACGAATAAAAAAAAATTTTTGTTTTATGCTGTTTTTCGCGTTAAAACGCAGATTAAAAGCTCAAAAAGTGCCGTTTTTTCTAAAATAAGCATTTTCGCATTTTGATCGTTTAAATCGTTTAAATAGAAGCAATATTAATAAAAAAAGAATAATTTAAAAAAAGTCGCTTTTTGTTTTTTTACGCGTTTAAAAAGCAGAATTTAAAACTAAAAAAGTGCCGTTTTGCTAAAAAAAGCATTTTCAAGCATTTTTAAGGAAA
>NW_027045712.1:0-74148 GCF_025399875.1 Dalotia coriaria
CCCCCCTTTTTTTTTTTTTTTTTTTTTTAAAATTTTTTATTTAAATTTTCCCAAAATGCTTGAAAATGCTTTATTAGCAAAAACCCTTTTCTTTAATCTGCGTTTTAACCGTAAACGCAAAACGACGAATTTTTTTTTTTCGTTTTATTAATATTTTCTATTTGAACATTTTTTTGCTTAAAAAAAATTTTTTTTAGCAAAACACACGTTTTGGGTTTAATCCCGGTTTTTACGGAAAAAAGCATAAAACGACGAAATTTTTTTTCGTTTTTATTAATATTGCGCTTTTTTGGGTTTCAAAGATCTAAAAAGCTTGAAAATTTTTTTTTTTAAAAAAAGCACGTTTTTAGCTTTAATCTGCGTTTTAACGCGTAAAACAGCATAAAATGACGAATTTTATTATTTGTTTTTTATTAATATTGCTTCTATTTGAAATTTCAACGGGTCTAAAATTTAAAATTTTTTTAGCAAAACCTTTAGCTTTAACCGTTTTTTCGCTAAAAAAAAAAAAAAATTTTTTTATTTTTTTTTAAAATTTTTCCATTTAACAAAACGATCTAAAAATGCAAAATTTTTTAAAAGAAAAGGGTTTTTTTTAACGCGTTTAACGCAAAAAAGAAAAAAAATTTTTTTTTTTTTTTTTTGCCATTTAACTTTAAAAACAAAACTTTAAAACATTTTCAAAAAAACCCTTTAGCTTTTTTCGCTTTTAACGCGAAATTTTAAAAAAAGTTTTTATTATTCGTTTTTTTAAAAACACTTTTTAAATTTAAAATCAAAAATTTTAAAAGCTTTTTTAAAAACCGTTTTTTCTTTTAACGCTTTTAACAAAAAATAAAAAACCTTTTTTTTTTGTTTTTTTTAAATTCCATTTAAATTTAAAAAATTAAAAGCAAAAGCTTTTTTTTAAAAAAAAACCCTTTTTAGTTTAACGCTTTTAACGCGAAAAAAAAAAAAATTTTTATTTTCGTTTTTTATTAAAATTTTTTTCATTTTAAAATTTAGAAAAACAAAAAATTTTTTTTAGCAAAACAGCATTTTTTTTCCCTTTTTTTAAAAAAAAAAACGAAAAATTTTTACGTTTTTTTAAAATTTTTTATTTAAGACAACGTTAAAAACTTAAAATGTTTTTTGGGAAAAAAGCAGGGGTTTAAATTCTTTTTTAAAAAAACTAAAAGCAAATTTTTAATTTTTTATTAAATTCTTTTTTGGGGGGAAAAGATTAAAAACAAAAATTGTTTTAGCAAAACAGCAGGGGTTTTCTGTTTAACCCTAAAAAAAAAAAAGCGAAAATTTTTTTTTTTTTTTATTAAATTGGCCCCTTTTTAAACCCCGTTAAAAATTAAAAATTTTTTTTGCAAAACCAGGGGTTTTTTTTTCGTTTTAATAAAAAGCTAAAAAACGAATTTTTTACGTTTTTTTTTAAAAAGCTTCTTTTGAAATTTAATTAAAAACAAAAGCTTTTTTGAAAAAACGTTTTAGCTTTTAACGCTTTTTTTCGCAAAAAATTTTTTTTAAAAAAAAATTTTTTTTTTTCGTTTTTATTAAATTTCGATTTAAATTTCAAAAAATCAAAAACTTAAAAAGCTTTTTAGCAAAAAAAGCACCCGATTTTTTTTCGTTTTTGCAAAAAGCAAAAAAAAAATTTTTTCTTTTAAATTTTTTTAAAACGTTAAAATGCTTAAAAAGCTTATTTTTTCAAAAACACATTTTATATTTGCTTTTTAATAAAAAATTTAAAAAACAAAATTTTTAATTGTTTATTTTCCAGAACGTTTTAGGTTAAAATTTTTAAAAACAAGCAAAAAAAGAATTTTTTTTTTAATTGGGTTTTTAAAGGTAAAAAACTAAAAGGAAATTTTTTTACGTTTTTTTTTAAAATTTCGTTTTTAACGTTTGATTAAAAAGGAAAAACTTATTTTAAAAAAAATTTTTTTTTTAACGGTTTTAACGCTAAAAGCTTTAAAAAAAATTTTTAATTTGTTTTTTTTAATTTGCGTTTTTAACGTTTTAAAACTAAAAGCGAAAAATTTTTTTCCCAAAAAAGCCTTTTGACCTTTAACGGTTTTTTTGCTAAAAAATAAAAAAGCGTTTTTATTATCGTTTTTTATTTTTTTATTTAAATTTCCCCTTAAAATTTGAAAATTTTACAAACAGCCGTTTTGAGTTTTTTTAACAGCGTTTTATTATCTTTTTTTAAACGCGCTAGCATTTTAAATTGTTTTAAAAAAACTTATTTTAGCAAAAACCCCGTTTTAGTTTTAATCTTTTTAAGCAAAACAGCAAAAAAGGTTTTTTTCTTTTTTTAAAAACTTTAGAAAAATTTAATCTTTTAAAAGCTTTTTTTAAAAAAATTTTAGTTTTTAATTTCTTTTAAGCTAAAAAGAAAAAAAAACGTTATTTTATTTTTTTTTATTTAAACGCATTTAACGACAAATTAAAAACTTGAAAATGTTTTTTGAAAAAGATTTAGTTAAAATTTCTTTTAAGCAAAAAAAAACACGTGTTTATTCCCTTTTATTTAAAAGCTTTTTTTTCGATTTTCCTTTTTAAAAAAATTAAAATGCTTATTTAAAAACACCTTTTTAAATTTTTTGCAAGGGAAGCGAAAATTTTTTAAAAATTTTTTTTTTTTTTTTATTTTTCATTTAACGATTAAAAATCTTAAAAAGTTTTTTAAAAAGGTTTTAGGGAATTGGTTTTTAAAGCAAAAAAAGAAAAACAGATTTTTATTATTTTTTTTTAAAATTCGTTTTTAAATTTTTTCGATTAAAAGGGAAAATGCTTATTTTAAAAAAAAAAAGGGGGGTTTTGGTTTTAACGCGTAAAAAGTAAAAAAACTTTTTTTATTCGTTTTTTTAAAAATTTTTTTTTGAACGATTTAAAGATTAAAAGTTAAAAAAAGCTTATTTTACAAAAAAGCACGTTTTGAGTTTTTAAACTGCGTTTTAACGCGTAAAACAGCATAAAAAAAGCGTTTTTTATTTTCTTTTATTAATATTGCTTTTATTTGAACGATTTCAACGATCTAAAAATGCTTGAAAATGCTTATTTAGCAAACAGCACTTTTTAGTTTTTAAACTGCGTTTTAAAAACAGCATAAAAAAAGAAATTTTTATTTTTTTTTATTTTTTTTTTTGAACGATTTCAACGACTAAAATGTTGAAAATGCTTTATTTAAAAAACACTTTTGAGCAATGGTTTTTTTCCGTAAAAGCTAAAAAAAGACGAATTTTTATTATTCGTTTTTAAATATTGTTCTATTTGAACGATTTTAACGATCTAAAAAGCGAAAATTTTTTAGCAAAACAGCACGTTTTTATTTAATCTGCGTTTTACGCGTAAAACAGCATAAAAAAAACGAAAATTTTTTTTATTCGTTTTTTTTAATTTCTCTATTTGAACATTTTTCGATCTAAAATGCTTGAAAAAGTTTATTTTACAAAACAGCAGTTTTGAGCTTTAATCTGCGTTTTTAAAGCGTAAACCAAAAAAAAAAATTTTTTTTTTTTTTTTTTTTTAAAATTTTTTTTAAAATTTTCAACGATTAAAATGCTTGAAAATGTTTTTTAGCAAAACAGCACGTTTTGAGTTTTTTAAACTGGTTTAACCGTAAAACAGCATAAAAAGACGAAATTTTTATTATTCGTTTTTATTAATATTGCTTCTTTTGAACGATTTCAACGATCAAAAATGCTTGAAAATGCTTATTTTAGCAAAACAGCACGTTTTGAGCTTTAATCTGCGTTTTAACGCGTAATACAGCATAAAACGACGAATTTTTATTATTCGTTTTTATTAATATTGCTTTATTTGAACGATTTCAACGATCTAAAATGCTTGAAAATGCTTATTTTAGCATAACAGCACGTTTTGAGTTTAATCTGCGTTTTAACGCGTAAAACAGCATAAAACGACGAAATTTTTATTATTCGTTTTTATTAATATTGTCTATTTGAACGATTTCAACGATCTAAAATGCTTGAAAATGCTTATATTAGCAAAACAGCACATTTTGAGCTTTAATCTGCGTTTTAACCCGTAGAACAGCATAAAACGACGAATTTTTATTATTCGTTTTTATTAATATTGATTCTATTTGAACGATTTCAACGATCTAAAATGCTTGAAAATGCTTATTTTAGCAAAACAGCACGTTTTGAGTTTAATCTGCGTTTTGACGCGTAAAACAGCATAAAAACGACGAAATTTTTATTATTCGTTTTTATTAATATTGCGTCTATTTGAACGATTTCAACGATCTAAAATGCTTGAAAATGTTTATTTTAGCAAAACAGCACGTTTTGAGCTTTAATCTGCGTTTTAACGCGTAAACAGCATAAAAAGACGAATTTTTATTATTCGTTTTATTAATATTGCTTCTATTTGAACGATTTCAACGATCTAAAATGCTTGAAAATGCTTATTTTAGCAAAACAGCACGTTTTGAGCTTTAATCTGCGTTTTAACGCGTAAAACGCATAAAAACGACGAAATTTTTATTATTCGTTTTTATTATATTGGTCTATTTGAACGATTTTAACGATCTAAAATGCTTGAAAATGCTTATTTTAGCAAAACAGCACGTTTTGAGCTTTAATCTGCGTTTTAACGCGTAAAACAGCATAAAAACGACGAATTTATTATTCGTTTTTTATTAATATTGCTTCTATTTGAACGATTTCAATAATCTAAAATGCTTGAAAATGCTTATTTTAGCAAAACAGCACGTTTTGAGCTTTTTAAACTGCGTTTTAACGCGTAAAACAGCATAAAAACGACGAAATTTTTATTATTCGTTTTTATTAATATTGCATCTATTTGAACGATTTCAACGGTCTAAAATGCTTGAAAATGCTTATTTTAGCAAAACAGCACGTTTTGAGCTTTAATCTGCGTTTTAACGCGTAAAACAGCATAAAACAACGAATTTTTTATTATTCGTTTTTATTAATATTGCTTCTATTTGAACGATTTCAACGATCTAAAATGCTTGAAAATGCTTATTTTAGCAAAACAGCACGTTTGAGCTTTTAATCTGCGTTTTAACGCGTAAAACAGCATAAAAACGACGAAATTTTTATTATTCGTTTTTATTAATATTGCTTCTATTTGAACGATTTCAGCGATCTAAAATGCTTGAAAATGCTTATTTTAGCAAAACAGCACGTTTTGAGCTTTAATCTGCGTTTTAACGCGTAAAACAGCATAAAACGACGAAATTTTTATTATTCGTTTTTATTAATATTGCGTCTATTTGAACGATTTCAACGATCTAAAATGCTTGAAAATGATTATTTTAGCAAAACAGCACGTTTTGAGCTTTAATCTGCGTTTTAACGCGTAAACAGCATAAAACGACGAATTTTTATTATTCGTTTTTTATTAATATTGCTTCTATTTGAACGATTTCAACGATCTAAAATGCTTGAAAATGCTCGTTTTAGCAAAACAGCACGTTTTGAGCTTTAATCTGCGTTTTAACGCGTAAAACAGCATAAAACGACGAATTTTTATTATTCGTTTTATTAATATTGCTTCTATTTGAACAATTTCAACGATCTAAAATGCTTGAAAATTCTTATTTTAGCAAAACAGCACGTTTTGAGCTTTAATCTGCGTTTTAACGCGTAAAACAGCATAAAAACGACGAATTATTTATTATTCGTTTTTATTAATATTGCGTCTGTTGAACGATTTCAGCGATCTAAAATGCTTGAAAATGCTTATTTTAGCAAAACCGCACGTTTTGAGCTTAAATCTGCGTTTTAACGCGAAAACAGCATAAAACGACGAAATGTTATTATTCGTTTTATTAATATTGCTTCTATTTGAACGATTTCAACGATCAAAAATGCTTGAAAATGCTTATTTTGCAAAACAGCACGTTTTGAGCTTTTAATCTGCGTTTTAACGCGTAATACACATAAAACGACGAAATTTTTATTATTCGTTTTTTATTAATATTGCGTCTATTTGAACGATTTCACGATCTAAAATGCTTGAAAATGATTATTTTAGCAAAACAGCACGTTTTGAGCGTTAATCTGCGTTTTAACGCGTAAAACAGCATAAAACGACGAATTTTTTATTATTTTTTTATTAATATTGCGTCTATTTGAACGATTTCAACGATCTAAAAATGCTTGAAAATGCTTATTTTAGCAAAACAGCACGTTTGAGCTTTAACCTGCGTTTAACGCGTAAACAGCATAAAACGACGAATGTTTTATTATTCGTTTTTTATTAATATTGTTCTATTTGAATGATTTCAACGATCTAAAATGCTTGAAAATGCTTATTTTAGCAAAACAGCACGTTTTGAGCTTTAATCTGCGTTTTAACGCGTAAAAACAGCATAAAACGACGAATTTTTTATTATCCGTTTTTTATTAATATTGCTTCTATTTGAACGATTTCAACGATCTAAAATGCTTGAAAATGCTTATTTTAGCAAAACAGCACGTTTTGAGCTTTAATCTGCGTTTTAACGCGTAAAACAGCATAAAACGACGAAATTTTATTATTCGTTTTTATTAATATTGTCTATTTGAACGATTTCAACGATCTAAAATGCTTGAAAATGATTATTTTAGCAAAACAGCACGTTTTGAGCTTTAATCTGCGTTTTAACGCGTAAAACAGCATAAAACGACGAATTTTTATTATTCGTTTTTTATTAATATTGCTTCTATTTGAACGATTTCAACGATCTAAAATGATTGAAAATGCTTATTTTAGTAAAACAGCACGTTTTGAGCTTTAATCTGCGTTTTAACGCGTAAAACAACATAAAACGACGAAATTTTATTATTCGTTTTTATTAATATTGCTTCTATTTTAACGATTTCAACGATCTAAAATGCTTGAAAATGCTTATTTTGCAAAACAGCCGTTTGAGCTTTAATCTGCGTTTAACGCGTAAACAGCATAAAACGACGAAATTTTTATTATTCGTTTTTTTAATACCTAAAGAACGATTTTAATAAACTTTTAAAATGCTTTATTTTAACAAAAACCTAAATTTAATTTCTTTTTACCAAAAACACTTTAGCAATTTGTTTTACCCTTTTAAAAATAAAGATATTTAATTTCGTTTTTAAAATCTTATTTAGCAAACAGCACGTTTGAAATTTAAAATTTCTTTTAGAAAAAGCAGTTTTTTAACCTTTTTTTTTAAACGTTTTTTTAAAATTTTTATTTTCGTTTAAAATTAAAATTTCTTTAAAAAATTAATTTTGCAAAACGATTTTAGCTTTAAACTGCGTTTAACCCTAAAACACATAAAACGGCGAAAAATTCGTTTTTTTTTATTGGGCTAAAATTTCCTTAAAAATTAAAATTTTTTTAGCAAAACGCGTTGAGCTTTAATTGCGTTTTAACGCTAAAACACATAAAACGACGAAAATTTTGGGTTTTTATTAATATTTCTCTATTTGAACGATTTCCCCGATCAAAAAAAGCGAAAAAATGCTTATTTTTGCAAAAACAGCCCCGTTTTAAGCAAAAAAAAAAAACCGAAATTTTTATTATTCGTTTTTATTAAAATTTGCTCTATTTGAACGATTTCACGATCAAAATGCTTGAAAATCTTATTTTAAAAACAGCTTTATTTTAAGCTTTTAATCCAAAAAACGTTTTTTTTTTTCGTTTTTATTAATATTGCTCTATTTAACTTTTAAAGATCTAAAAAGCTTGAAAATGCTTATTTTTGCAAAACGCACGTTTTGACTTTAATCTGCGTTTTTAAAGCGTAAAAAAATAAAACGACGAATTTTTTTTATTCGTTTTTTTTAATTTCTCTATTTGAACATTTCAACGATCAAAACTTGAAAATCTTATTTTAGCAAAAACCGTTTTTAGCTTTTAATCTGCGTTTTTTCGCGAAAACGCTAAAACGACGAAAATTTTATTATTCGTTTTTTTTTAATATTCTCTATTTGAACGTTTCAACGATCAAAATGCGAAAATCTTATTTTAGCAAAAAAGCCCTTTTGAGCTTTTTTAAAAAAAGCCCGGGTTTTTTATTCGTTTTTTTTAATATTGCTCTTTTGAACGATTTCAACGATCAAAATGCGAAAATGATTTAGCAAAACAGCACGTTTTGAGCTTTTAAACTGCGTTTTAACGCGTAAAAGGGATAAAAGACGAATTTTTTTTTTTTTTTTTTATTAATATTGCTCTATTTGAACATTTCAACGTCTAAAATGCTTGAAAATTTATTTTAGCAAAACAGCACGTTTTGAGCTTTTAACTGCGTTTTTAAAGCGTAAAACAGCAAAAAAGACGTTTTTTATTTTTTTTATTTTATTGGTCTTTTCGTTTCAACGATCTAAAATGCTTGAAAATCTTATTTTGAAAACCACGTTTTGAGCAACTGCGTTTTAACGCGAAAACAGCATAAAACGACGAATTTTTTATTATTCGTTTTTTTTTAATTTTTTCCCATTTGAAGATTTCAACGATCAAAATGCTTGAAAATGCTTATTTTAAAAACAGCACGTTTTTGGGTTTAATCTCGTTTTAACCGTAAAACAGCATAAAACGCAAAAATTTTTTATTCGTTTTTATTAAAGGGGTCTATTTGAACGATTTCAACGATTTAAAAAGCGAAAAAGTTATTTTACCAACCCTTTTGAGGAAAAACGCGTTTTAACCGAAAACAGCAAAAAGCAGTTTTTTTTTTTTTTTTTATTAATTTCTCTTTTGAACGATTTCAACGATCCAAAAAAGCGAAAAAGTTATTTTAGAAAAAACGGAGCTTTTCTGCGTTTTTCGCGAAAAAACATAAAAAGACGGGTTTTTTATTCGTTTTTTTTTAATTTTTCTATTTTAAGTTTCAACGATCTAAAATGCTTGAAAATCTTATTTTAGAAAACAGCATTTGAGCTTTTCTGCGTTTTAACGCGTAAAAAAACCCTAAAACGACGGGTTTTTTTATTCGTTTTTATTAAAATTGCTTTTATTTAACGATTTTAACGTCTAAAATGCTTGAAAATGCTTATTTTGCAAAACGCACGTTTTTTACTTTAATCTGCGTTTTAACCGAAAAACATAAAACGACAATTTTTTTATTCGTTTTTTTTTAAAATTCTCTATTTGAACGATTTCAACGATCTAAAATGCTTGAAAATGTTATTTTAGCAAAACAGCCCTTTTTTAGCAATCTGCGTTTTAACGCGTAAAACGCATAAAACGACGAATTTTTATTATTCGTTTTATTAATATTGCTCTATTTGACGATTTCAACGATCTAAAATGCTTGAAAATGTTATTTTATAAAAAAGCACGTTTTTAGCTTTTAAACTCTTTTTTAAACCCAAAACAACATAAAACACGAAAATTTTTTTTTTCTTTTTTTTTTTTAATATTCTTTTATTTGGTTTCAACGATCTAAAATGCTTGAAAATGCTTTTTTAGCAAAACACACGTTTTTAGCTTTAACTGCGTTTTAAGCGTAAAAAAACAAAAAAAGACAATTTTTATTATTCGTTTTTTATTAAAATTTGGTCTATTTGAACGATTTCAACGATCTAAAATGCTTGAAAATGTTTTTTAAAAAACGCACTTTTTAGCTTTTAAACTGCTTTTTTAACCCAAAACAGCATAAAAAACGAAATTTTTTTTTATTTTTTTATTAATATTGTTTTTTTGAACGTTTCAACGATCTAAAAATGCTTGAAAATGCATTTTTTGCAAAAAAGCACGTTTTTACAATAAAAACGACGAATTGTTTATTATTATTTTTTATTAATATTGCGTCTATTTGAACGATTTCAACGATCTATAATGCTTGAAAATGCTTATTTTAGCAAAACAGCACGTTTTGAGCTTTAACCTGCGTTTTAACGCGTAAAACAGCATAAAACGACGAATTTTTTATTATTCGTTTTTATTAATATTGTGTCTATTTGAACGATTTCAACGATCTAAAATGCTTGAAAATGCTTATTTTAGCAAAACAGCACGTTTTGAGCTTTAATCTGCGTTTTAACGCGTAAAACAGCATAAAACGACAAATTTTTATTATTCGTTTTTATTAATATTGCTTCATTTGAACGATTTCAACGATCTAAAATGCTTGAAAATGCTTATTTTAGCAAAACAGCACGTTTTGAGCTTTAATCTGCGTTTTAACGCGTAAAACAGCATAAAAACGACGAATTTTTATTATTCGTTTTTATTAATATTGCTCTATTTGAACGATTTCAACGATCTAAATGCTTGAAAATGCTTATTTTAGCAAAACAGCACGTTTTGAGCTTTAATCTGCGTTTTAACGCGTAAAACACATAAAAACGACGAAATTTTATTATTCGTTTTATTAATATTGCGTCTATTTGAACGATTTCAACGATCTAAAATGCTTGAAAATGTTATTTTAAGCAAACAGCACGTTTTGAGCTTTAATCTGCGTTTTAACGCGTAAAACAGCATAAAACGACGAATTTTTATTATTCGTTTTATTAATATTGCTTCTATTTGAACGATTTCAACGATCTAAAATGCTTAAAATGCTTATTTTACAAAACAGCCGTTTGAGCTTTAATCTGCGTTTAACCGTAAAACAGCATAAAACGACGAAATTTTTATTCGTTTTTATTAATATTGCTTCTATTTAACGATTTCAACGATCTAAAATGCTTGAAAATGCTTATTTTGCAAAACAGCACGTTTTGAGCTTTAATCTGCGTTTTAACGCGTAAAACAGCATAAAACGACGAAATTTTTATTATTCGTTTTTATTAATATTGCGTCTATTTGAACGATTTCAACGATCTAAAATGCTTGAAAATGCTTATTTAGCAAAACAGCACGTTTTGAGCTTTAATCTGCGTTTTAACGCGTAAAACAGCATAAAACGACAATTTTTATTATTCGTTTTTATTAATATTGCTTCTATTTGAACGATTTCAACGATCTAAAATGCTTGAAAATGCTTATTTTAGCAAAACAGCACGTTTTGAGCTTTAATCTGCGTTTTAACGCGTAAAACAGCATAAAACGACGAATTTTTATTATTCGTTTTTATTAATATTGCTCTATTTGAACGATTTCAACGATCTAAAATGCTTGAAAATGCTTATTTTAGCAAAACAGCACGTTTTGAGCTTTAATCTGCGTTTTAACGCGTAAAACAGCATAAAACGACGAATTTTTATTATTCGTTTTTATTAATATTGCGTCTTTGAACGATTTCAACGATCTAAAATGCTTGAAAATGCTTATTTAGCAAAACAGCACGTTTGAGCTTTAATCTGCGTTTTAACGCGTAAAACACATAAACGACAATTTTATTATTCGTTTTATTAATATTGCTTCTATTTGAACGATTTCAACGATCTAAAATGCTTAAAATGCTATTTAAAAACAGCACGTTTGAGCTTTAATCCGTTTAACGTAAACAGCATAAAACGACGAAATTTTTTATTCGTTTATTAATTGCTTTTTAACGATTTCAACGATCAAAATGCTTGAAAATGCTTATTTGCAAAACAGCGTTTGAGCTTATCTGCGTTTTAACGCGTAAAACAGCATAAAACGACGATTTTTTTATTCGTTTATTATATTGCGTCTATTTGACGATCGTTAAAATGCTGAAAATGCTTATTTTAGCAAAACAGCACGTTTTGAGCTTTAATCGCGTTTAACGCGTAAACAACATAAAACGACAATTTTTATTATTCGTTTTATTAATATTGCTTCATTTGAACGATTTCAACGATCTAAAATGCTTGAAAATGCTTATTTTAGCAAAACAGCACGTTTTGAGTTTTAATCTGCGTTTTAACGCGTAAAACAGCATAAAACTTGATGAATTTTTTACGTCGTTTTTATTAATATTGTCTATTTGAACGTTTTAACGATCTAAAATGCTTGAAAATGATTAATTTAAGCAAAACAGCACGTTTTGAGCGTAAATCTGCGTTTTAACGCGTTAAAACGCTAAAAATGACAATTTTTATTATATTTTTTATTAATATTGCGTCTATTTGTTTAACGATTTCAACGATCTAAATGCTTGAAAATGCTTATTTTAGCAAAACAGCACGTTTTGAGCTTTAACCTGCGTTTTAACGCGTAAAACAGCATAAAACGACGAATTTTTATTATTCGTTTTTATTAATATTGTGTCTATTTGAACGATTTAACGATCTAAAATGCTTGAAAATGTTATTTTAGCAAAACAGCACGTTTTTGAGCTTTTAATCTGCGTTTAACGCGTAAAAACAGTTATAAATCGACGATTTTTTATTATTCGTTTTATTAATATTTCTTCTATTAATTGAACGATTTCAACGATCTAAAAGCTTGAAAATGCTTATTTTAGCAAAACAGCACGTTTTGAGCTTTAATCTGCGTTTTAACGCGTAAACACATAAAACGATTGAAATTTTTATGTTCGTTTTTATTAATATTGCGTCTATTTGAACGATTTCAACGATCTAAAATGCTTGAAAATGATTATTTTAGCAAAACAGAGTTTTGAGCTTTTAATCTGCTTTTAACGCTAAAACAGATAAAACGCGAATTTTTATTATTCGATTTTATTAATATTAGCTTCTATTTGAACGATTTCAACGACTTAAAATGCTTGAAAATGCTTATTTTAAAACAAAAACAGACGTTTTTTGGCTTTAATTCTGCGTTTTAACGCGTAAAACAGATTAAAACGACGAAATTATTTATTAATCGCTTTTATTAAATTGCGCTTTTAACGTTTAACGATAAAAGGCTTAAAATGTTATTATTTTAGCTAAAACCCTTACGTTTTGAGCTTAAATCGCGTTTAACGCGAAAAGCTATAAAAACGACGAAATGTTTATTATTCGTTTTTATTAAATACGTTACTATTTTTGAACATTTTCGTTATTAATATTTGCTTTTGAAATGCTTATTTAGAAAACGCAATGCGTTTTTGAGCTTAATCTGCGTTTTAACGCGTTAAAACAGCATAAAACGACGAAATTTTTATTATTCGTTTTTATTAATATTGCGTCTATTTGAACGATTTCAACGATCTAAAATGCTTGAAAATGATTTTTTTAGCAAAACAGCACGTTTGAGCTTTAATCTGCGTTTTAACGCGTAAAACAGCATAAAACGACGAAATTTTTATTGTTCGTTTTTATTAATATTGCGTCTATTTGAACGATTTCAACGATCTAAAATGCTTGAAAATGATTATTTTAGCAAAACAGCACGTTTTGAGCTTTAATCTGCGTTTTAACGCGTAAAACAGCATAAAACGACGAATTTTTATTATTCGTTTTTATTAATATTGCTTCTATTTGAACGATTTCAACGATCTAAAATGCTTGAAAATGCTTATTTTAGCAAAACAGCACGTTTTGAGCTTTAATCTGCGTTTTAACGCGTAAACAGCATAAAACGACGAATTATTTATTATTCGTTTTTATTAATATTGCGTCTATTTGAACGATTTCAACGATCTAAAAGAAGCTGAAAATGCTTATTTTAGCAAAACCGCACGTTTTGAGCTTAAATCTGCGTTTTAACGCGGAAAACAGCATAAAAACGACGAAATGTTTATTATTCGTTTTTATTAATATTGCTTCTATTTGAACGATTTCAACGATCTAAAATGCTTGAAAATGCTTATTTTAGCAAAACAGCACGTTTTGAGCTTTAATCTGCGTTTTAACGCGTAAAACAGCATAAAAACGACGAATTTTTATTATTCGTTTTTATTAATATTGCTTCTATTTGAAAGATTTCAACGATCTAAAATGCTTGAAAATGCTTATTTTAGCAAAACAGCACGTATTAAGCTTTATTCTGCGTTTTAACGCGTAAAACACATAAAACGACGAAATTTTTATTATTCGTTTTTATTAATATTCGTCTATTTGAACGATTTCAACGATTTAAAATGCTTAAAATGCTATTTTAGCAAAACAGCACGTTTGAGCTTTAATCTGCGTTTTAACGCGTAAAACAGCATAAAAATGACGAATTTTTATTATTCGTTTTTATTAATATTGCTTCTATTGAACGATTTCAACGATCTAAAATGCTTGAAAATGCTTATTTTAGCAAAACAGCACGTTTTGAGCTTTTAATCTGCGTTTTAACGCGTAAAACAGCATAAAAACGACGAATTTTTATTATTCGTTTTTTATTAATATTGCTTCTATTTGAACGATTTCAACGATCTAAAATGCTTGAAAATGCTTATTTTCGCAAAACAGCACGTTTGAGCTTTAATCTGCGTTTTAACGCGTAAAACAGCATAAAACGACGAATTTTTATTATTCGTTTTTTATTAATATTCGTCTATTTGAACGATTTCAACGATCTAAAATCTTGAAAATGCTTATTTAGCAAAACAGCACGTTTTGAGCTTTAATCTGCGTTTTAACGCGTAAAACAGCATAAAATCGACAGATTTTTATTATTCGTTTTATTAATATTGCTCTATTGAACATTTCAACGATCTAAAATCTTGAAAATGCTTATTTTAGCAAAACAGCGTTTGGCTTTAATCTGCGTTTAACCGTAAAACACATAAAACGACGAATTTTATTATTCGTTTTATTAATATTGCTTCTATTTGAACGATTTCAACGATCTAAAATGCTTGAAAATGCTTATTTTGCAAAACAGCACGTTTGAGCTTTAATCTGCGTTTTAACGCGTAAAACAGCATAAAACGACGAATTTTTATTATTCGTTTTTATTAATATTGCGTCTATTTGAACGATTTCAACGATCTAAAATGCTTGAAAATGTATTTTAGCAAAACAGCACGTTTGAGTTTAATCTGCGTTTTAACGCGTAAAACAGCATAAAACGACGAATTTTTTATTATTCGTTTTTATTAATTTGCACATGCGCATTTATTATTTTTCGATTAAAATTGCTCTGAATTTTTATTCCAGACGAAAAAGCCTTGATGCTTTTAAACTGGTAACGCATTTGCTTAAATCGCGAAATTTTAATTTAATTCGTTTATTAATATTGCGTCTTTTATCGTATTTATTAACGATCTAATTTGAAAGATTTAACATCAAAAGCAGCTTAGTTTTTAAAATGCGTTTTAACGCGTAAAACAGCATAAAACGCGAATTTAATAAACGAATTTTTATTATTCGTCTTTTGAAGATTTCAATGATCTTTAAAAAGCTTGAAAATGTTCTTAAAGCAAACAGCACGTTTTAGCTTAATCAGCGTTTTAACTTTAAACTGCATATAACGCGAAAACTTGCATTTAAACGTTTTTATTATATTGCGTCTATTTAACGATTTACGATCTAAAATTTATTTAACGATCTAAAATCTAGAAAAGCAGTTTTAGCTATATCCGTTTTGAGCGTTAAACTGCTTAAGTAAACACGATAAAATTTGATTATTCGTTTTTATTTTATTCTCTATTAACGATTTACGTCTAAATGCGTTTAAACGATTTTTTAAATTCAACATCTTTTTGAGCTTAACATGCTTTTTTATTCGCGTAAACGCATAAAACGACCCTTTTATTATTCTTTTTTCATATTGTTCTTTTGAATCTCAACGATCTAAAATTTGAAAATGTTATTTCAAACAGCACGTTTGAGTTTTAATCTGCGTTTTAACGCGTTAAACAGCATAAACGCGAAAATTTATTATTCCATTTTTTTAATATTTGTCTTATTTGAACGATTTCAACGATCCAAAAGCTGAAGATTTAAAAACAGCACGTTTTGAATTCCTAGCTGCGTTTTAAGCTTTAATCGCATTATAACGCGAAAACAGTAAAAACGACAATTTTTATTATTCGTTTATTTAATACGTATTTGACGATTTAAATCCAAAATGCTTTGAAAATGCTTTTTTTAGCAAAAAAGCACGTTTTGAGTTTAATCTGCGTTTTAACGCGTAAAACAGCATAAAAAAACGAAATTTTTTTTATTGTTTTTTTTTAAAAAAAAAAATTTTAAAAAAAAAATTTTTTCCAAAACCCCTTTTAAAAACCCCCCAAAAAAAAAAAAATTTTTTTTTTTTTTAGGTTTAAAAAAAATTTTTTTTAAAAAAAAATTTTTTTTTTTTCCCTTTTGGAAAATTTTTTTAAAAAAAAAAATTTTTTTTTTTTAAAATTTAAATTTTAAAAAAAAAAAAATTTTTTTTTTTTAAAAAAAAATTTTTTTTTGGGGGGCCCCCCCAAAAAAAAAATTTTTTTTTTTTTTTTTTTTCTTTTTTTTTTAAAAATTTTAAAAAAAATTTTTTTGCCAAAAAAATTTTTTTAAAAATTTTTTGGTTTTTCCCAAAAAATTTTTTTTTAAAAAATTTTTTTTTTTTTTAAAATTTTTTTTAAAAAATTTAAAATTAAATTTTAAAAAATTTTTTTTTTTAAAAACCCCTTTTAAAAAAAAAACCCAAAAAAAAAAAAATTTTTTTTCTTTTTTCTTTTTTTTTAAAATTTTTTAAAAAAAAAAATTAAAAAAAAAAAATTTTTAAAAAAAAAAAAACCAAAAAAAATTTTTTTTTAAAATTTTTTTTTTTTTGAAAAATTCCCGGGGTTTTTTTTTAAAAAAAATTTTTTTCAAAACCCGTTTTAATTTTAAAAATTTTTTTCCCAAAAAAACCCCCCCTTTTTTTTTTTTTTTTTCCAAAATTTTTTTTTCCCAAAATTTTAAAAAATTTTTTTTTTTTCCCCCCAAAAAAAAATTTTTTTTTTAAAAAATTTTTTTAAAAAAATTTTTTTTTTTTTTAAACCCCAAAAAAATTTTAAAAAAAAGGGAAAAATTTTTTGGGGAAAAAACCCTTTAAAACTTTTTTGGGGTTTTTTTTTCCCAAAAAAAAATTTTTTTTTTTTTTAAAAAAAATTTCTTAAATTTTTTAAATTTCCCAAAAATTTAAAAAAATTTTTTTTTTTTTTTTAACCCAAAAAAAAAAAAAAAAAATTTTTTTTTTTTTTTTAAAGGAAAATTTTTTTTTTTTTTTTTTTAAAAAATTTTTTGGAAAAACCCAAAATTTTTTTTTAAAAAAAAAAAAGTTTTAAAAAAAATTTTTTTTTTTTTTAAAAAAAAAAAATTTTTTAAAATTTTTTTTTTTTTAAAAACAACCTTTTAAATTTAAAATTTTTTCCCCCCAAAAAAAAGGGGTTTTTTTTTTTTTTTAAAAAAAAAAAGCACTTTTTAGCTTTAATCTGCGTTTTAACGCGAAAACAGCATAAAAACGAAAAATTTTTTTATTATTCTTTTTTTTTAATATTGGCATTTGAACGATTTCAAGATCTAAAATGCTTAAAAATGCTTTTTTTAAAAACAGCACGTTTTGAGTTTAATCTGCGTTTTAACGCGAAAACGCTAAAACGCGAAATTTTTATTATTTGTTTTTTTTTTTATTGCGTCTATTTAACGTTTTCAACGATCTAAAGTGTTTTGAAAATGCTTATTTTAGCAAAACAGCACGTTTTGAGCTTTAACGCGTTTTAACGCGTAAACGCTAAAAAAACGCCCAAATTTTTTTATTATTCGTTTTTATTCATATTGCTTCATTTGAACGATCTCAACGATCTAAAATGCTTGAAAATGTTATTTTGAAAAACACCCGTTTTGAGTTTTAATCTGCGTTTTAACGCGTAAACCAAAAAAACAGTTTTTTATTATTCGTTTTTATTAATATTGTTCTTTTAACGATTCCAACGATCAAAAATGTTTAAAAAAGTTATTTTAGCAAAACAGCACGTTTGAGCTTTAATCTGCGTTTTAACGCGTAAAACAGCATAAAACGACAAATTTTTTTATTCGTTTTTATTAATTTTGGGGCTTTTTTAACGATTTAACGATCTAAAATGCTTGAAAATGCTTATTTTAGCAAAACAGCACTTTTTATTTTAATCTGCGTTTTAAGGGTAAAACAGCAAAAAAAAACGACAAATTTTTTTATTATTCGTTTTTATTAATATTGCGTCTATTTGAACGATTTCAACGATCTAAAATCTTGAAAATGCTTAAAAGAAAACAGCACGTTTTGGTTTAATCTGCGTTTTAACGCATAAAAAGCAAAAAAAACGACAATTTTTTTTATTCGTTTTTTTTAAATTTGCGTCTATTTGAACGATTTCAAGATCAAAAAATGTTTTAAATGCTTATTTTAGCAAAACAGCACGTTTTGAGTTTTATTCTGCGTTTAACGCGTAAAACAGCAAAAAAGAAAATTTTTATTATTCGTTTTTTTTTTTATTGCGTCTATTTGAACGATTTCAACGATCTAAAGTGCTTGAAATTGCTTATTTTAAAAAAAGCACTTTTTGAGTTTAACTGCGTTTTAACGCGTAAAACAAAAAACGCCCAATTTTTTATTGTTTTATTCATATTGTTCTATTTGAACGTCTCAACGATCTAAAATGCGAAAATGCTTATTTTAGCAAAACACCCGTTTTGAGCTTTAATCTGCGTTTTATCGGTAAAACAGCATAAAACGACGAAATTTTTATTCGTTTTTATAAATTTGTTTATTCGAACGTTTCCCAACGATCAAAAATGCTTGAAAATGCTTATTTTAGCAAAACAGCACTTTTTGAGAACGGTTTTTAACGCGTAAAAAAGCAAAAAACGACAAATTTTTTTATTCGTTTTTATTAATATTGCGTCTATTAGAACGATTTCAACGATCTTGCTTGAAAATGTTATTTTAGAAAACAGATTTTTGAGTTTTAACGCTTTTTTAACGCGTAAACAGCAAAAAAAACGACAAATTTTTTTTTTTCGTTTTTTTTTAAATATTGCGTCTATTTGAACGATTTCAACGATCTTGTTGAAAATGTTTATTTTAAAAATACAGTTTTGAGTTTTAATCGCTTTTTAACGCGTAAAACAGCAAAAAAAGGGGCGAATTTTTTATTATTCTTTTTTTATTAATATTGCGTCTATTTGAACGATTTCCGATCTAAAATGCTTGAAAATTTTTTTAGCAAAACAGCACGTTTTGAGTTTTAATTGCTTTTTAACGCGAAAACAGCAAAAAAACGACAATTTTTTTATTATTCTTTTTTTATTAAAATTTGGTCATTTGAACGATTTCAACGATCTAAAATGTTTGCAAATGCTTAAGCAAAACAGCACTTTTTATTTATTCTGCGTTTTAACGCGAAAAACACATACAAACGACGAAATTTTTATTATTCTTTTTTTTTATTTTATTGCGTCTTTTTGAAGGGATTTCAACGTCTAAAGTGTTTTGAAAATGCTTTTTTTAGCAAAACAGCACGTTTTGAGTTTTAATCTGCGTTTTAACGCGTAAAACAAATAAAAACGCCAATTTTTATTTTTTTTTTATTCATATTTTCTATTTGAACGATCTCAACGATCAAAATGCTTGAAAATGTTATTTTGCAAAAAACTTTTTGAGCTTTAATCTCAACGCGTAAAAAAAACCCAAAAAAACGACGAAATTTTTTATTATTCGTTTTTTTTTATTTTTCATTTGAACGTTTCCCAACGTTTAAAATGCTTGAAAACTTTTTTTAGCAAAACACCCGTTTTGAGTTTAATCGGCGTTTTAACGCGAAAAAACAGCAAAAAAACGACAAATTTTTTTTTTTCGTTTTTATTATTGCGTCTATTTGAACGTTTAAACGATCTAAAATGCTTGAAAATGCTTATTTTAGCAAAACAGCACTTTTTGAGTTTTTAATTGCGTTTTCGCGTAAAACAGCAAAAACGACGAAATTTTTATTATTCGTTTTTATTAATATTGGTCTATTTGAACGATTTAAACGATCAAAAAAGCTTGAAAATGTTTTTTAGCAAAACAGCGTTTTGAGCTTTAATCTGCTTTTTAACGCGAAAAAACAGCAAAAAAACGACAATTTTTATTATTCGTTTTTATTAATATTGCGTCTATTTGAACGATTTCAACGATCTAAAATGCTTGAAAATTTTTTACAAAACGCACGTTTATTTTAATCGGGTTTTTCCAAAAACACATAAAAGACAATTTTTTTATTATTCGTTTTTATTAATATTGCGTCTATTTGAACGATTTAACGATCTGAAATGCTTGAAAATGCTTATTTTAGCAAAACAGCACGTTTTGAGTTTTAATCTGCTTTTTTGCGAAAAACAGCAAAAAAAAACGAC
The DNA here is from genome assembly GCF_025399875.1 of Dalotia coriaria. Taxonomy (NCBI): domain Eukaryota; kingdom Metazoa; phylum Arthropoda; class Insecta; order Coleoptera; family Staphylinidae; genus Dalotia; species Dalotia coriaria. Next base: position 20,088 of record NW_027045712.1, read on the forward strand.
GAATTTTTTTTTACTTTTTATTAATTTGCGTTTTTTGGGAACGTTTGATCTAAAATGCTTGAAAATGTTTATTTTAGAAAAAACAGCACGTTTTGAGTTTTTAATCAGCTTTTTAACGCGAAAAACAGCAAAAAAACGAAAATTTTTATTATTTGTTTTATTAATATTTTATTTGAAGATTTCAACGATCCAAAATGTTTGAAAATGTTTATTTTAACAAAACAGCACGTTTTGAGTTTTAATCTGCTTTTTAAGGGTAAAAAGCAAAAAAACGAAATTTTTTATTTTTTTTTTATTAATATTGCGTCTATTTGAACGATTTCAACGATCTAAAATGCTTGAAAATGCTTATTTTGCAAAAAGCAGTTTTGAACTTTATTCTGCGTTTTAACGCGTAAAACACAAAAAAAACGCAAATTTTTTATTCTTTTTTTTTTTATTGGTCTATTTGAACGATTTCTGTTTAAAATGTTGAAAATGCTTATTTTAGAAAAACAGCAGTTTGAGTTTTAATTGCGTTTTAACCGAAAAACACAAAAAAACAAGAATTTTTATTATTCTTTTTTATTAATATTGTTCTTTTTGAACGATTTAACGATCAAAAAGCCGCTTTTTGCCAGCAGTTTGATTTTAATCTGCTTTTTACGCGTAAAACAGCATAAAACGACGTTTTTTTTATTATATATTTAAGGATTCCCCGCCCATTCGTGGGATTGCATTTTAAATTTTCCCGATTTATAGATCCTATTCCGGGCAACCGTATTCTATATTTGCTTTATAATTTTCCATTTTTTTTTTCTTCTTTTTCCACCCGTTTTTCCCAGGTGTTTTTTTATCGTTTTACTTGCTGTCCCGTTTTTTCGGGGGTCTTCCTCTTTTCCCGTTGGCTGTGGTTTCCAATCAGAATTGCCTTATATTGGTCTGGGTCCCTCCTCGATATGGCCGGATCTTAGTCTCTGTTTTTGATATTTTTGATATTTTACCTTCCATTACATCTTCCACCTGGTGGTTTTTTTTAATTTGCCATCATCCATTTTGTTCAGTCCAAAAATTTTTTATTGCTCTTCTGCAATTTCTATTTTTTTGATCTTGTTTTGTTAAGAGTGTTTTGCGTATACATCAAATTGGTCTTATAGTCTTATATATCCCCCGTTTTGTTTTTCTTCTGCCTTGTTTTTAGTGACTTTCTTTGACATAGTAGGCTCTATCGCTTGGGAATTTTTCCGCTATTTCGTCGGTTTTTACCTTTCTTTTTTTGATGGTGACTTAGGTATTTAAATGTTTTTACGCACCTGTACATATGGTTTCCATCTTAAAGAACTTGTTTCATCGTCTCCGTGATCATAACCTTTTGTCTTTTTCCATTTTTGTATAGTCCCAATTTTTTTTTCCCTTTTTCCCCTAATTTCCTTTGTTTCTTCAAGCAGATATTTTTTTCTATCACTGTAATGTCATCGGCATAGAAATTTTGTAGTGGTTTGTTTCTTAATGTTCCCTTTTTTTTTGTTATTTTGGTATGTTCGATTACTATTGTGAACAATGTTGCTGATATATGTCTCCTTCCTTACCCCCATATTTGTTTCGAAATTTTTTTTCGTCCGCTTTCGTAATTTCTGATGTTGTTTTCGTGACAAGTTTATCACCTTTACCTTTTTGGGGATTTGAGCGAGTGTATAACCCCCCTAGTTTTGCGGTTTTTTGAGCAAAAAGGGTTTTTTCAGAAAATGTTTTCCTTTCGGTTTTGCCGTTGTTTTTGTGAACGTTACGGGTGTATAGATCTATGGTGATTTTCCTTTCGCAAACCCATTTTGATAATCAGGTGTGATGTTTTCCTTAGTTTGTTGTGTGGTTGGGTCAGATCTTGTTTTGGGGTTGGAGGGTGATGCCCTATAGGTCAAATATCTGTTTATTCCCCTTTTTTTTTGAAATTGGGTATATTTTTTCCCATACCCCATTCTTTTGGGTTTATTTCCATATCCCATATCTGATTTTTTAACTCGGGATTTCTTTTTACCATATTTATACTTTTTTAAATTCATTGTTTATTCCACGGGTCCCGGTGTCTTCCCATTCTTCGTTTCTTTATTATTTCTTTTTTTTCTTGCTCGGCTATTGATATTTTCTCTTTTTTACACCTTTCTCCCTTTTGTCCCCCTTGGGTTTTTTTTTGAGTCTTGTCTTTTGTCGGGTTGTCTTAAAATATTTTTTCCCCTATTTGTTTTTCTTTTTTCCCCGGTTTCGTTTTTGTGCTTGTTCTTTTTTGGTTGTTGCTTTTTTGGGATTCATTTTCTTTAATGTCGGTGAATTTTCTGGTATTTGTTCTTCATCTGATTTTCAGGGTTTTTAACTTATGGTCCCTCCTTTACTTTTTACCTCCTTTTTTCCGGGTTTTTCTTCGCCTTCCATAGCTTTTTTTTGTATTTTAAACTCCAGTCTTCTATATTTGTCTCTTTGTTTTTTTCTTCAATTCCCGCATTTCTATTCCCCCATTGGTTGTTCTCTTCTGTTCCACCCAATAGTTTTGCGCTGTTTTTTTAGACATGCTTTTTTAAATTTCATCCATTTCTCCCTTTTTCCATGCAATTTCCTGACTTTCAAGTTCTTTTTCCATTTCCCTTCATATTTGGTCATCCTCTTTTTTCAGTTTGTCCATACCCATCAGCTTTTCTTCTTGCCCTTTTTTTGGTTTTTTTTCTTTTTTGTACTTTCGCCCCCCACCATGAAGTGGTCGTTTCCCCATTTCCGCCTTTCTGTATATACATCTTCTTTAAATTTTTCTATCTTTTCTTTTTAAAAAGTGATCGGTTTTAGTACATATTTTTTCCGCCCTGTTACTTTTTTCTTCAAATTTATGGTTTAATTTTGTGCGGGGATAATGAACCATTGTTGCTGCAAAGTTACAAAGTCTTGTTCCATTATCGTTTGGTTTTCGTGTTAAATTTTCCGCAACTTTACTGTTGCACCCCCTTTACCTACGGCATTGTGTCCCTGCTATTTTTTGTGTCCGGTTTTTTTGATTTGTTTATACCTCTTCCCAATTTTTCGTACCTTCTTTTTTCTTCGTTTTTGGTGGTTTGGTAAAATTTTTAATGTTCGTGTATGTTTCCATTTTTATTCGTTTTGATATCCTATCGCTATGTGCTTTTTGTTCTATGATATGTTTTCTGGTTTGTTTTCGATGAAACCCCATTTTTTTTCCTTTCTTTTTCCCCCGGAGTAGGATAATTTTTGGTGGTGACTTACCTTCTCCTTTTCCCTCGACCTCGGGCGTTATGTTATTTTGTTTTTTTATTGCTTGATTGCCTTCGTTCATCTTTCCTACTTTAGCGTTCGTATGTTCCGTTCCCTTTTTATTTTTTGCGTCGTTCCATCCTCTACGATTTGTTGTTTTTTATTGTGTTCCCGCTTTTGGGTTTTTTTTGGCCCCCTGTTGTTGATTTCTTCCCATTTTATCATTCTTTTCCAAAGGGGTTTAAACTTTTGTATCCTATTTTAATGTCCCCTTTTCTCTCTCTCTTTTAGCCCTTTCATATAACGTTTTAATGCTATTTATTTCTGGTGAGCTCACCTCTATAAATATTTTGTGTCCTTTTTGCTTGCTCTTGGCCTTTAATTATCTACTTCTGCCTCATCCTGTATCTTAGCTTTTATTGTTCTATAATTAACCCCCTTTCCCCCTCGGGTTTTATTTTTGCGCTACCCTATGTACTCTTTTTTAAAGAATTTTCCAACTTCTTCCTTCCGGGCCCTTCTTATTGATATTTTTATAACTATGTTTTTCTTTTTCTTCTCGGGATTTTTTTGGTTTTCCCGCTTGGCTACGTGTTCCATTATTTGTTCCTTTTCGTTTTTCCATTCTTCCTCTTTCATCTTGTTATTTTTTATTTCTTTTTTTTTCCTGTTTGAGGAAATTTTTTTCCCCCCTTTGTTGTTCGAAAACCTTTTACATACAATTTTTTCATTTTCGTCCTTGTTCTTATCAAGTCTTTTGGTTCATTTTCTCATTCTATTCCCTTTTCTAATATTGTCTGACTTATTGGTTTTGGTGCCGTTCCCTTTTTTTGGAGATTGTTTATTTTCTGGGCTGCTACTTTCGAAAAAAAGGGCCTGTTTTGTCTCTTTTTCATGTTTTTTAAACAATTTCTGATGGCGCTTTTCACCTCTCAATCAACCTGCGACGGATTTGTGGGGTCCCGAAACTCATACTACAGTCTCAGTTGTTCTAACCCTTTTTTTGTTTATTTTTTTTTTTCCGTTTTTTTTCAACGTTTTTCCCCTTGGGGCCCATTTTTTGAACTTTGCCTGGGTTTTAATTAACCTGCTGTTTTTCCTCTTAATTTTTTCTTTCTGCTGGGTTTTAAATTTTCCCCCGGCTTCTTCCGGTCAAGGATACTCAAACACTTAAAAATTTTTTTTTATTCGTTTTTATTTATTGTTCATTTGAACGATTTCAACATCAAAAAAATTGAAAATGCTTATTTTAGCAAAAAGCCCTTTTTGGGTTTAATCTGCGTTTTTTAACGTAAAAGAAAAAACGACGAATTTTTATTATTCGTTTTAAAATTTTTATTTGAACGATTTCAAGATCTAAAATGCTTGAAAATGCTTTTTTAGCAAAAAAGCACGTTTTTAGCTTTTTAAACTGCGTTTTAACGCGTAAAACAGCTAAAAACGACGAATTTTTTTATTATTCGTTTTTATTAATATTGCGTCTTTTGGATTTCAACGATGTAAAAAGCGAAAATGCTTTTTTTTTAGCAAAAAAGCCGTTTTGAGCTTCTAAAAACGACGATTTTTTATTATTCGTTTTATTAATATTGCTTTATTGAACGATTTCAACGATCTAAAATGCTTGAAAATGCTTATTTTAGCAAAACAGCACGTTTTGAGCTTTAATCTGCGTTTTAACGCGTAAACAGCATAAAACGACGAATTTTTATTATTCGTTTTTATTAATATTGCTTCTATTTGAACGATTTCAACGATCAAAATGCTTGAAAATGCTTATTTTAGCAAAACAGCACGTTTTGAGCTTTATTCTGCGTTTTAACGCGTAAAACAGCATAAAAAAGACAGAAATTTTTATTATTCGTTTTCTATTAATATTGCGTCTATTTAACGATTTTAACGATCTAAAATGCTTGAAAATGCTTATTTAGCAAAACAGCACGTTTTGAGCTTTAATCTGCGTTTTAACGCGTAAAACAGCAAAAACGAAAATTTTTTATTATTCGTTTTATTAATTGCTTCTATTTAAACGATTTCAACGATCTAAAATGCTTGAAAATGCTTATTTTAGCAAAACAGCACGTTTTGAGCTTTAATCTGCGTTTTAACGCGTAAAAACAGCATTAAACTGAAATTTTTATTATTCGTTTTTATTAATATTGCGTCTATTTGAACGTTCAACGATCTAAAATGCTTGAAAATGCTTATTTTAGCAAAACAGACGTTTTGAGCTTTAATCTGCGTTTTAACGCGCAAAACACATAAAAACGACGAGATTTTTATTATTCGTTTTTATTAATGATTCAGCTTCTATTTGAACGATTTCGACGATCTAAAATGCTTGAAAAAGCTTATTTTAGCAAACAGACGTTTGAGCTTTTAATCTGCGTTTAAACGCGTAAAAACATAATTAACGACGAATTTTTTATTATTCGTTTTTAACTTTGCGTCAATTTAGAACGATTTTCAACGATCAAAATGTTGAAATGCTTATTTACAAACAGCCGTTTTAGCTAATCTGCGTTTAACGCGTAAAATTCATTAAACGAATTTTTTATTATTCGTTTTTATAAGATTTCTTATGATTGAACATTTCAAGCCTAAATTGTTGAAAAGCTTATTTTAGCAAAAGCTGACGTTTTGAGCTTAATCTGCGTTTTAACGCGTAAACATATAAAACGACTGAAATTTTTATTATTGGTTTTTTAATATTTGCATCTATTTGAACTGATTTAAATCTTAAATGCTTGAAAATGCTTATTTTTGCAAAACAGCAGTTTTGAGCTTATTCGCGTTTTAACGTAAAACGAGCAAACGACGAATTTTATTATTCGTTTTTATTTTTATTGCGTCTATTTGAACGATTTCAACGATCTAAAATACTTGAAAATGCTTATTTTACAAAACAGCACGTTTTGAGCTTTAATCTGCGTTTTAACGCGTAAAACAGCATAAAACGACGAATTTTTATTCATTCGTTTTTAATAATTTGCTTTTATTTGAACGATTTCAACGATCTAAAATGCTTGAAAATGCTTATTTTAGCAAAACAGCTCGTTTGAGCTTTAACTGCGTTTTAACGCTAAAAAACATAAAACGACGATTTTTATTATTCGTTTTTATTAATATTGCTTTTTATTTGAACGATTTCAACGATCTAAAATGCTTGAAAATCTTATTTTAGCAAAACAGCACGTTTTGAGCTTTAATCTGCGTTTAACGCGTAAAACAGCATAAAACGACGAAATTTTTATTATTCGTTTTTCTATTAATATTGCGTCTATTTGAACGATTTTAACGATCTAAAATGCTTGAAAATGCTTATTTTAGCAAAACAGCACGTTTTGAGCTTTAATCTGCGTTTAACGCGTAAAACAGCATAAAACGACAAATTTTATTATTCGTTTTTATTATATTGCTTCTATTTAAACGATTTCAACGATCTAAAATCTTGAAAATGCTTATTTTAGCAAAACAGCACGTTTTGAACTAATCTGCGTTTTAACGCTAAAACAGCATTAAAACGACATTTTTATATTCGTTTTAATAAATTGCTTTATTTACGATTTCAACGATCTAAAATGTTAGAAAATGCTTATTTTAGCAAAACAGCAACGTTTTGAGCTTTTAATCTGCGTTTTAACGTAAAACAGCATAAAACGACAATTTTATTATTCGTTTTATTAATATTTAGCTTTTATTTGAACGATTTCAGATCTAAAATGCTTGAAAATGCTTATTTTAGCAAAACAACGTTTTGAGTTTTAATCTCTTTAACCCTAAAACAGCATAAAACGACGAAATTTTTATTATTCGTTTTTATAATATTGCTCTATTTGAACGATTTAACGATCTAAAATGCTTGAAAATCTTATTTTAGCAAAACAGCACGTTTTGAGCTTTAATCTGCGTTTTAACGCGTAAAAAGCATGAAAACGACGAAATTTTTAATATTCGTTTTTATTAATTTCTCTATTTGAACGATTTCAACGATCTTAAAATGCTTTTAAAATGCTTTTTTAAAACGACTTTAGCTTTAATCTGCGTTTAAACGTAAAACAGCATAAAACGACGAATTTTTTTTATTCGTTTTTATTAATAGCTAACTATTTGATGATTTCAACGATCTTAAAATGCTTAAATGCTTATTTAAGCAAAACAGACGTTTTGAGCTTTTAATCTGCGTTTTAACGCGTAAAACAGCATAAAACGACGAAATTTTTAAATTGTTTTTATTAATATTGCTCTATTTGAACGATTTCAACGATCTAAAATGCTTGAAAATGCTTATTTTAGCAAAACAGCACGTTTTGAGCTTTATTCTGCGTTTTAACGCGTAAAACAGCATAAAACGACGAAATTTTTTATTATTTTATTTATTATATTGCGTCTATTTGAACGATTTCAACGATCTAAAATGCTTGAAAATGCTTATTTTAGCAAAACAGCACGTTTTGAGCTTTAATCTGCGTTTTAACGCGTAAAACAGCATAAAACGACGAATTTTTATATTCGTTTTTTTATTAATATTGCTTTTATTTGAACGATTTCAACGATCTAAAATGCTTGAAAATGCTTATTAAACAGCCGTTTTAGCTTTAATCTGCGTTTTAACGCGTAAAACAACACTAAAACGACGAAATTTTTATTATTCGTTTTTATTAATATTGCGTCTATTTGAACGATTTCAACGATCAAAATGCTTGAAAATCCTTATTTTAGCAAAACAGCACGTTTTGAGCTTTAATCTGCGTTTTAACGCGTAAAACGCTAAAACGACGAATTTTTATTATTCGTTTTTATTAATATTGCGTCTATTTGAACGATTTCAACGATCCAAAATGCGAAAATCCTTATTTTAGCTAAAACGCTGCGTTTTGAGCTTTAATCTGCGTTTTAACGCGTAAAACAGCTTAAAACGACGAAATTTTTATTATTCGTTTTTATTAAAATTGCGTCTATTTGAACGATTTCAACGATCTAAAATGCTTGAAAATGCTTATTTTAGCAAAACAGCAGTTTGAGCTTTAATCTGCGTTTTAACGCGTAAAACAGCTTATAAAACGACGAATTTTTTTTATTCGTTTTATTAATATTGCTTCTATTTGAACGATTTCAACGATTAAATTGCTTGTAAAATGCTTATTTTAGCAAAACAGCACGTTTTGAGCTTTAATCTGCTTTTAACGCGTAAAACAGCATAAAACGGAATTTTATTATTCGTTTTAATTAATAATGCTTTATTTGAACGATTTCAGCGATCTAAAATGTTTTTGAAAATGATTATTTTAACAAAACAGCTCGTTTTGAGCTTTAATCTGCGTTTTAACGCGTAAAACAGCAAAAACGACGAATTTTTATTATTCGTTTTTAATTAATATTGCGTCTATTTGAACGATTTAAACGATTCTAAAATGCTTGAAAATGCTTATTTTAGCAAAAACAGACGTTTGAAGCTTTAATCTGCGTTTTAACGCGTAAAACAGCATTTAAAACGACGATTTTTATTATTCGTTTTATTAATTGCTTTATTTGAACGATTTCAACGATCTAAAATGCTTGAAAATGCTTATTTTAGCAAAACAGCACGTTTTGAGTTTAATCTGCGTTTTAACGCGTTAAACAGCATAAAACAAAGATTTTTATTATTCGTTTATTAATATTGCGTCTATTTTGAACGATTTCAACGATCTAAAATGCTTGAAAATGTTATTTTAGCAAAACAGCACGTTTTGAGCTTTTAATCGCATTTTAACGCGTAAAACAGCTAAAACGACGAAATTTTTATTATTCGTTTTTATTAATATTGCGTCTATTTGAACGATTTAACGATCTAAAATGCTTGAAAATCTTATTTTAGCAAAACGCATTTGAGTTTAATCATGCGTTTTAACGCGTGAAACAGCATAAAAACGACGAATTTTTATTATTCGATTTTTATTAATATTGCGTCTATTTGAACGATTTCAACGATCTAAAATGCTTGCAAATGATTATTTTAGCAAAACAGCACGTTTTGAGCTTTAATCTGCGTTTAACGCGTTAAAACAGCTAAAACGATGAAATTTTTATTATTCGTTTTTATTTTTATTGCGTCTATTTGAACGATTTCAACGATCTAAATGCTTGAAATTGCTTATTTTAGCAAAACAGCACGTTTTGAGCTTTAATCAGCGTTTTAACGCGTAAAACAAGCATAAAAACGACGAAATTTTTATTATTCGTTTTTATTAATATTGCGTCTATTTGAACGATTTCAACGATCTAAAATGCTTGAAAATGCTTATTTTAGCAAAACAGCACGTTTTGAGCTTTAATCTGCGTTTTAACGCGTAAAACAGCATAAAAACACAATTTTTATTATTCGTTTTTATTAATATTGCGTCTATTTGAACGATTTCAACGATCTAAAATGCTTGAAAATGCTTCTTTTAGCAGCAAAACAGCACGTTTTGAGCTTTAATCTGCGTTTTAAACGCGTAAAACAGCATAAATACGACGAATTTTTTATTATTCGTTTTTATTAATTTGCGTCTAATTGAACGTTTCAACGATCTAAAATGCTTGCAAATGCTTATTTTAGCAAAACAGCACGTTTGAGCTTTTATTCTGCGTTTTAACGCGTAAAACAGCATACAAAGGACGAAATTTTATTATTCGTTTTTATTTTTATTGCGTCTATTGAACGATTTCAACGATCTAAAAGTGCTTGAAAATGCTTATTTTAGCAAAACAGCAGTTTTGAGCTTTAATCTGCGTTTTAACGCGTAAACAGCATAAAACGACCAATTTTTATTATTCGTTTTTATTCATATTGTTTATTTGAACATCTCAACGATCTAAAATGCTTGAAAATGCTTATTTTAGCAAAACAGCACGTTTTGAGCTTAATCTGCTTTTAACGCGTAAAACAGCATAAAACGACGAAATTTTTATTATTCGTTTTTATTAATATTGCTTCTATTTGAACGTTCAACGATCTAAATGCTTGAAAATGCTTATTTTAGCAAAACAGCACGTTTTGAGCTTTAATCTGCGTTTTAACGCGTAAAACAGCATAAAAACGACAAATTTTTATTATTCGTTTTTATTAATATTGCGTCTATTTGAACGATTTCAACGATCTAAAATGCTTGAAAATGCTTATTTTAGCAAAACAGCACGTTTTGAGCTTTAATCTGCGTTTTAACGCGTAAAACAGCATAAAACGACGAATTTTTATTATTCGTTTTTATTAATATTGCGTCTATTTGAACGATTTCAACGATCTGAAATGCTTGAAAATGCTTATTTTAGCAAAACAGCACGTTTTGAGCTTTAATCTGCGTTTTAACGCGTAAAACAGCATAAAAAAGACGAATTTTTATTATTCGTTTTTATTAATATTGCGTCTATTTGAACGATTTCAACGATCTAAAATGCTTGAAAATGCTTATTTTAGCAAAACAGCACGTTTTGAGCTTTAATCAGCGTTTTAACGCGTAAAACAGCATAAAACGACGAAATTTTTATTATTTGTTTTTATTAATATTGCGTCTATTTGAACGATTTCAACGATCCAAAATGCTTGAAAATGCTTATTTTAGCAAAACAGCACGTTTTGAGCTTTAATCTGTGTTTTAACGCGTAAAACAGCATAAAAAAGACGAATTTTTATTATTCGTTTTATATTAATATTGCTCTATTTGAACGATTTTAACGATCTAAAAGGCTTGAAAATGCTTATTTTAGCAAAACAGCACGTTTTGAGCTTTAATCTGCGTTTTAACGCGTAAAACAGCATAAAACGACGAAATTTTTATTATTCGTTTTTATTAATATTGCGTCTATTTGGACGATTGCAACGATCTAAAATGCTTGAAAATGCTTATTTTAGCAAAACAGCACGTTTTGAACTTTATTCTGCGTTTTAACGCGTAAAACAGCATAAAACGACGAAATTTTTATTATTCGTTTTTATTTTATTGCGTCTATTTGAACGATTTCATCGACCTAAAATGCTTGAAAATGCTTATTTTAGCAAAACAGCACGTTTTGAGCTTTAATCTGCGTTTTAACGCGTAAAACAGCATAAAACACGAATTTTTATTATTCGTTTTTATTAATATTGCTTCTATTTGAACGATTTCAACGATCTAAAATGCTTCAAAATGCTTATTTTAGCAAAACAGCACGTTTTGAGCTTTAATCTGGTTTTAACGCGTAAAACAGCATAAAATGACGAATTTTTTATTCGTTTTTTTATTAATATTGCTTTTATTTGAACGTTTCAACGATCTAAAATTTCTTTTTAAATCTTATTTTAGCAAAAACAGCACGTTTTGAGCTTTAATCTGCGTTTTAACGCGAAAACAGCATAAAACGACGAATTTTTATTATTTTGTTTTTAAATTGCGTCTATTTGAACGATTTCAACGATCTAAATGCTTGAAAATGCTTATTTTAAAAAACAGCACGTTTGAGCTTTTAATCGCTTTTAACGCGTAAAACAGCATAAAAACGACGAATTTTTATTATTCGTTTTTATTAATATTGCTTCTATTTAACGATTTCAACGATCTAAAAGGAAAAAAGCTTATTTTAGCAAACGCACGTTTTGAGCTTTATTCTGCGTTTTAACGCGTAAACCATAAAAACGACGAAATTTTTTATATTCGTTTTTATTAATTTGCGTCTATTTGAACGATTTCAACGATCTAACATGCTTGAAAATGTTATTTTGAAAACAGCACGTTTTGAGTTTAATCTGCGTTTTAACGCGTAAAACAGCATAAAATGACGATTTTTTTATTATCGTTTTTATTAATATTGTTCTATTTAAACGATTTCAACGATCTAAAATAGAAATGTTATTTTAGCAAACTGCTCGTTTTGAGTTTTTAAACTGCGTTTTAACGCGTAAAACGCATAAAAAACCCAAAGATTTTTATTATTTGTTTTTATTAATATTGCTTTATTTGAACGATTTCAACGATCTTTAAAAAGTTGAAATGTTATTTTAGCAAAACAGCACGTTTTTAGTTTTTAAACTGCGTTTTAGCGTAAAACAGCATAAAAAGACGAATTTTATTATTCGTTTTTATTTTATTTTCTATTTAAAGATTCAACGATCTAAAATGCTTAAAATGCTTATTTTAGCAAAAAAAGCCGTTTTGAGCTTTAATCGCGTTTTAACCCTAAAACAGCATAAAACGACGAAATTTTTATTTTTCGTTTTTATTAATATTGCTTTTATTTGAACGATTTCAACGATCTAAAATGTTGAAAATGCTTATTTTAGCAAAACAGCACGTTTTGAGTTTTTAACTGCGTTTTAACGCGTAAAACAACATAAAACGACGAATTTTTATTATTCGTTTTTATTTAAAATTGCTTTTATTTGAACGATTTAAAAGATCTAAAATGCTTGAAATGCTTATTTTAGCAAAACAGCACGTTTTGAGCTTTAATCGCGTTTAACGCGTAAAACAAAATAAAAACGACGAAATTTTATATTCGTTTTTATTATTGCCGTCTATTTGAACGATTTCAACATCAAAATGCTTGAAATGCTTATTTTAGCAAAACAGCAGTTTTGAAATTTTTAATTTTGCGTTTTAACGGTAAACACATAAAGGACGAATTTTTATTATTTTTTTTTATTTTCTCTATTTGAACGATTTTTAACGACCCAAATTTCTGAAATGCTTATTTTAGCAAAACAGCACGTTTTTAGTTTTTAAACTGCGTTTTAACGCGTAAAACAGCATAAAACGACGAAATTTTTATATTGTTTTTATTAATATTGGCTTTTAACGATTTCAACGATCTAAAATGTTGAAAATGCTTATTTTTGCAAAACAGCACGTTTTGAGTTTATTTTGCGTTTTTAACGGTAAAACACATAAAACGACGAAATTTTTATTAAGTTTTTATTTTATTGCGTCTATTTGAACGATTTAACGATCTAAAATCTTGAAAATGCTTTTTTTTAGCAAAAAGCACGTTTTGAGCTTTTAATCCGTTTTTAAAGCGTAAAACAGCATAAAACTGACAAATTTTTATATTCCTTTATTTAATTGTTTTTTTAACGATTTCAACGATCTAAAATGCTTGAAAATGCTTATTTTAGCAAAACAGCACGTTTTTTAGTTTAATCTGCGTTTTAACGCGTAAAACAGCATAAAACGACGAAATTTTTATTTATCGTTTTATTAAAAATTGCTCTATTTGAACGATTTTAACGATCTAAAATGTTTGAAAATGCTTATTTTAGCAAAACAGACGTTTTGAGCTTTAATCTGCGTTTTAACGCGAAAACAGCATAAAACGACAATTTTTATTATTTGTTTTATTAATATTCTTCTATTTAAACGATTTCAACGATCTAAAATGTTGAAAATGTTATTTTAGCAAAACAGCACGTTTTGAGCTTTAATCTGCGTTTTAACGCGTAAAACAGCATAAAAAACGACGAAATTTTTTATTATTCGTTTTTATTACTATTGCTTATTTAACGATTTCAACGATCTAAAATGCTTGAAAATGCTTTTTTTTAGCAAAACAGCACGTTTTGAGTTTAATCTGCGTTTTTAAAGCGTAAAACAGCATAAAACGACGAAATTTTTATTATTCGTTTTTATTAATACTGCGTCTATTTGAAAAGATTTCAACGATCTAAAATGCTTTGAAAATGCTTATTTAAGCAAAATACACGTTTATTTTAATCTGCTTTAACGCGTAAACACATAAAAATGACGAATTTTTTATTATTCGTTTTTTTTAATATTGCTCTATTTAAACGATTTCAACGATCTAAAATGCTTGAAAATGCTTATTTTAGCAAAACGCCCTTTTGAGCTTTTTAAACTGCGTTTTAACGCGTAAAACAGCATAAAAAACGACGAAATTTTTTATTATTCGTTTTTATTAATATTGCTCTATTTGAAAAGATTTCAACGATCTAAATTTCTTGAAAATGCTTATTTTAGCAAAAAAAGCCGTTTTGAGCTTTAATCTGCGTTTTAACGCGAAAACAGCATAAAACGACGAAATTTTTTTTTATTCGTTTTATTAATATTGCGTCTATTTGAACGATTTTAACGATCTAAAATGCTTGAAAATGCTTTTAGCAAACGCCTTTGAGCTTTTTAAACGCGTTTTAACGCGTAAAACAGCATAAAACGACGAAATTTTATTATTCGTTTTTATTAATATTGCGTCTATTTGAACGATTTCAACGATCTAAAATGCTTGAAAATGTTTTTTTTAAAACAAACAGCACGTTTTGAGCTTTAATCTGCGTTTTAACGCAAAACAGCTAAAAACGACGAAATTTTTATTATTCGTTTTTATTAATATTGCTCTATTTGAACGATTTCAACGATCTAAAAAGCTTGAAAATGCTTTTTTTTAAAACAAAACAGCACGTTTTGAGCTTTTAAACTGCGTTTTAACGCGTAAAACAGCATAAAACGACGAATTTTATTATTCGTTTTTTTTTATATTGCGTCTATTTGAACGATTTCAACGATCTAAAATGCTTGAAAAAAGCTTATTTTAGCAAAACAGCAGGGTTTTTAGCTTTAATTTTGCGTTTTAACGCGTAAAACAGCATAAAAACGACGAATTTTTATTATTCGTTTTTTATTTTTTATTGGGCTATTTGAACGATTTCAACGATCTAAAAAAGCTTGAAATGCTTATTTTAGCAAAACAGCACGTTTTGAGCTTTAATCTGCGTTTTAACGCGTAAAACAGCATAAAACGACGAAGTTTTTTTTATTCGTTTTTATTAATATTGCGTCTATTTGAACTATTTTAACGATCTAAAATGCTTGAAAATGCTTATTTTAGCAAAACAGCACGTTTTGAGCTTTAATCTGCGTTTTAACGCGTAAAACAGCATAAAAACGACGAATTTTTATTATTCGTTTTTTTATAAAATTTCGTCTATTTGAACTATTTCAACGATCTAAAATGCTTGAAAATGTTTATTTTAGCAAAACAGCACGTTTTGAGCTTTAATTGCATTTTAACTTTGTAAACAGCATAAAAACGACGAATTTTAATTATTCGTTTTTATTAATATTGTTTTTATTTGAACGATTTCAACGATCTAAAATGCTTGAAAATGCTATTTTAGCCAAACAGCACGTTTTATTTTAATCTGCGTTTTTAAAGCGTAAAACAGCATAAAACGACGAATTTTTATTATTCGTTTTTATTAATATTGTTTCTATTTGAACGATTTCAACGATCTAAAATGCTTGAAAATGATTATTTTAGCAAAAACAGCACGTTTTGAGCTTTAATCTGCGTTTTAACCGCGTAAAACAGCATAAAACGACGAAGTTTTATTATTCGTTTTTATTAATATTGAGTCTATTTGAACTATTTCAACGATCTAAAATGCTTGAAAAATGCTTATTTTAGCAAACAGCACGTTTTGAGTTTTTAAACTGCGTTTTAACGCGTAAAACAGCACAAAAACGACGAATTTTTTATTATTCGTTTTATTAATATTGCTTTATTTGAACGATTTCAACGATCTAAAATGCTTGAAAATGCATATCTTAGCAAAACAGCACGTTTTGAGTTTTATTCTGCGTTTTACCGCGTAAAACAGCATAAAACGACGAATTTTTTATTATTCGTTTTTATTAATATTGTTTATTTGAACGATTTCAACGACCCTAAAATGCTTAAAAAATGATTATTTTAGCAAAACACCCTTTTTTGAGCTTTAATCTGCTTTTTTAACGCGAAAAACAGCATAAAACGACGAAGTTTTTTTATTCGTTTTTATTAATATTGCGTCTATATGAACTATTTCAACGATCTAAAATGCTTGAAAATGCTTATTTTAGCAAAACACCCAAGGAGTTTTTAATCTGCGTTTTAAGGGTAAAAACAAAAAAAACGACGAATTTTTTATTTTTCCCGTTTTTATTAATATTGCTTCTATTTGAACGTTTTCCCAACGATCTAAAATGCTTAAAAATGCTTTTTTTAGCAAAACACCCTTTTTGAGTTTTTTTTGGGGTTTTACCGCGTAAAACAGCAAAAAAACGAGGGAAATTTTTATTTTGGTTTTGTTAAAATTTTTTAACATCAGATTTAAAAAAAGATCTCTTTAGCACTCACACTGCTATCTAGCAAAATCACCACCACTGCTACATTCAAACCCAAGGGGTCACCCACCGCCATCTCCCCAACACCAGCAGCCACTAAATGTCTCAAAAGGGGAAGCCGTGGGAGGGGAGCCACCCCCCCCCACCTGAGGAAGAATCACCCCCTTTTCAGCAAATTCACTGACTCGTCCTTTTCCTTTCCCGAAAAGCTTCCAGGGGGAATACCGAAAGCGAGCCTACTACCACTCGACGCACCACGCTACACCACGCTACGCCACGTCACACCCCCACCCACGTCACACCACGCTACACCACGTTACGCCACGTCACACCACACCACGCTACGCCACGTCACCCACCCCCCACACCACGCTACACCACGTTACGCCACGTAAAACACCCACCACGCTACACCACGTTGAACCCTTCGTTACACTATACTACACTACACTACACTACACTACCCCACGCCATACTACACCACCCCACACCACACCACACTATACACAAGGTCGGGGGCCCCCCTTTTACTTACAACCCCCCATGTTAACAATCCCCCGCCATGGGGCCGGATCTAACCCCAGAACATTATTCTTTGACCCAACCGCGCTCTTTTCGTCAAACACGCCCCGCTCATTCGATGCCATCACAATTTTCAGGTCGAACACGTTTTTCCCTAATTCGATACCTGCATCATCTCAGACCGGCCACCCAGCTCATTCGGTATCTGCCATCCCGATACGAACGCTCTTCGACCCGGACACGCTATTCCGACCCGAACACGCCCCCTTTTCATTCGATCCATCACAATTTTCAGGCCAAAAACCCCGTTTGCTCCGATACCTGCATCATCTCGGCCGGAAACGCTTTTTTCACCGGTATCTGCCATCCTCGATACGAAACCCCTTCTTTTCCGATGGGACACGCTATGCTCATCCGACGAACACGCCCTTTCATTCGATGCCATCCCCATTCAGGTCGAACACGCTTTGCTCTTTCCCCGGATCCCTTATCATCTCAGACCAACACCCCCTAGCTCATTCGGTATCTGCCATTTTTTAACCCTGACCCTGAAGGGTCCCGTCGGGCCACCTCCTGTACCACCACTCCCCGGAAAAGACTTTTCGCCCCGGGAAAAATTTCCTTTTACATTATTCTATTTCCCAGATCACGTTTCTAAACTACAGCCCCACATTGTTTCCTCCAACCCCCCCTTTTCCCCCGAACATTAACATAAAACATTTAAAACTAAAACGTTTTTTAACAACCCCGGTACATCTCGCATCCACACACCCTCCTGGGTTATAGGCGGTCGACCCCCCGAGCACCGGGGCCTTCAAAGTGCGTCACCTGCTGGGATCAAACCAAATCGACACCCCGCACCGTCAATTACAACGTTCTCATTGTCCAGCATGGGAAACCACCCCAAACACGCCTTACTATTGCGGTTTTGTATTATCACAATCGCAGCTGAATTTACTAATACAATTTTTATACTTTTTTGGTCCTTCGAACCGGATCCGTAAAGAAAAAAAATGAGATACGGGGAAATCGAACGACGCACCCGAGAAAGGAATATGACGCTCGCCAGTTTACCCAGACTTAACCCGGGCTCCCCGACAAACCCAAAACCCCCGCGACTTTCGACAAGACTCTCCTGGGATTTCCCTAAAAGGAGCATTGGGAAAGGGTTCAAGCTCAACCACCCGGGCGAAAATGGCCGGGGGGCCCCCTCAACGAAACGGCCCAGATAGGGGCAGATCGTCGCCCCTCGCATGGCGGGGGGGTTTCCCCAAACCAAAAAGTGGAACAGCAACCCCCCAGACGTACTGCCCGGATTTTTCCCCGAAAAGGACTATTCAAGCCGATGCATAAAAAAAAAACCCCGTCCACGCGCGGCCCCGGGCCCGGCACCCAAAGGGCCCGACCCCTTTCCCTTTTCCACCATCGATAGGGCCCGAAACGTTCGGTCCCCAAAGGGGGAAAAAATACTATCTGCCGTCGCCCAAAGTTTTTCGATCCTTGGGGTTCTTCACCCCGGGTCATGGTTGAAAAAATATTCATTAAAGAATTGTGGCCCCCCAAATTGGGCTGGGAAAACGGTTTTCCCGACACCTTCAGATATGGACCCAAATTACCTGAACCAGCTTCGAGAATTGCAGAAATTTTTCCCTTTCCCGCGGTGGCTTCAACCCACGCCACCTCAATTTTCGAATCCATGGATTCTGCGACGCACCCCGGGGGCTATGGCAGCTGTAACTACGTGCGAGCGACTGTGACCGGACCCCTACCATCACGTTGAGGGCTGGGAAGACCAAGGTTGCACCTCTTAAGCGGCTCACCACCCCACCCCTTTCGAGCTTTGGCAGCCGTGCTCCTCACTCGTCTGCTAAAGCCGTCATCGCCTCGAGGAATTGGGACGCGCACCCTACCTACTGCTGGACCGATTCCGCCATCACATACACCCCTTAAATCATCCCTCACTTTGGGGAAGGAGTTCGTCCCCAATCAAAGTGACCTTCTTAAAAAGAGGTCTCATCGGCAATTCAATGGCGCTTCGTTCCTGGAAGACTAAACCCAGGGGATTGTCTCCCGGGGCCCTAACGATGGCAAAATTTTTCACCCACACGCTGGGGTGGAACGGACCCTTTCATACCTGCCGGGCCCGTTGCGGGGGTTTCCGAGTGAGGGAAAACCGACTTCACCTTGAGATGTTAACAGAGCGATCCACAAAAGTCCATGGTCACGACGATACCGAAGCCGCTGTTTAAATAATCTTTTTCAACAGAGCTTCCCCCCTTTTCACCGACTCATCCGATCCACGGTGGTATTTGATCGACCCTTGCGAAGTTTTAAAAACAGCCGTCAGCCTCACTGATGATCAACCCCATCTCACCTGGGGGACCTGGGGTTTCGACTCTATTGGACAAGTCATGTTCAAAGGGCCGTATTCTGGGTGGAAATTTTGACCCTGAAAAAGGCGGGGCAACTCGGCAGGACCAATCCACTGGCCAGGGTTAACGCCCTTGACCCTTTCCGGGTTCTTGCGTTGGGGACGCCCTTTAAAACTCCCAAACTCAATGCTGAAGCCCGACATCCGATCATTCTACCACGACGCCATCACTTCACTGACCTGATCATTCCCGGGCGCACACCGCGAACCCCACACCGGGGGACCCAAAAACACCCGGCTTTTCATTGCAATCACTTTGGGTACTTGGCGGTCGACAACAGTCCGGTCCCATATACGCCGCGTGTACGTTGTGCCCGCTTCCGGAAAAATTTCCCATCAACCCCATGGCACTGCTTCCAACTCCCAAGTCCGCAATCACGAGCATTCGGCCCCACCGGTGTTGACTCGCCGGACCGTTCAACATCAAAACCTGGAGGGGAAAAAACACCAAGACCTACAAAGGGTAAAATTTTTCATTGTTCGTCTGCCTTTCTCATCAGCTGTAAACCTGGAGCTGGTCAGCGACCCATACATCCGACGCCTTCATCGCTGCCCCACAAACGGCACCGCACGTCGAGGAACCGCGCGACCCCCCTACAGCGGCTGCGGCACCAATTTTAAAGGTGCAGATAAGGGGATCCGACGATTTTTCACCGCCCCACCAAGGGAAACAAGGAGGTTGGGAACCTCCTTTTAATCCCTTTTGGGACCCAGTGGAAATTTAACCCACCCTCTGGGAACCCCCTTTGGGGAAAAATGGGAATCCGGGGTTTAAAACTGTCAAGCATCACCCCCCGGGGCAGCGTTGGCGAACGAACTCAACCTTCGAAAGATGACCACCTTCTTTACCCCAAATCGAAGCGACGCTGAACTCCCCTCCCTCTGTCCGCTGACTGAGGGGTCCCAAAACCTTTAGGGGACTCCACCAGGGCATTTTTTTTATAGGCAAGGCCCCCCAAAGTGTTTCCAGAACCTTCGCTGGCCCCTCTACAACCGTTGGGCAACTTGTTCCCAAAAAACCCCGACGGTTTTTGGGAAACTTTGGGCAACAGCGTGTCTCTAACGCTACCTGTCCATTCCGGGAACCAACGGGTTTGCCCAATTTCAAGTCGGACGACCGGGGGGCCTTTGTGATAGACGGGGTTATCCGCCAGGAAAAAGGCCCGGTCGTGTCCCCAAAACCCACCCCGGGGAAAAATGGCCTTTATCCGGGCCGTGACCGTTCGCACCCAAGCCTCCACCCGGGCGCCTATTGTCAAGGGTATGCCGATTGCCCATCAACCAAGATTTTTGTAATAACCCCTTACCAGGGTAACGAATTTGGGGGCGGAAAAATGTTAAAAAAAACATCAGACTAATAAAGATTTTCTTTGGGACTCACACTGCTATCTAGCGAATCACCACCACTGCTACATTCCAAACCCAATGTGGGCACCCACCGCCATTTTCTCAACACCAGCAGCCACTAAATGTCTCACAAAAGGGAAACCGTTTGGGGGGAGCCACCCCACCCCCCGAGGAAAAAATCGAGGCCTCAGCTAACATGTCACTGACTCGTCCATTCCCTTCGAAGCCAGCTTCCAGCGAATACCGCAGCGAGCCTACCACCACCGACGCAAAACGCCACACCACCCCTACGCCACGTCACACCCACCAGTCAACCCACGCTAAACCCCGTTACCCAAAAGTCACACCACACCACGCTACGCCCCGTCACACCACACCACGCCACACCACGCTACACCACCCTTACGCCACGTCCCCCACCACACCACGCTACACCACGTTTTCACCTCGTTTTCACTATACTACCCCTACACTCACACTAAAAACTACGCCATACTCAACCCCACTACACCACACCACACCATACACAAGGTAAAAAGTGGACCCCCCGCCCCCTAAGTTAAACAATCCCCCGCCATGCGGACAGATCTAACCAATCAACACACTATGCTCATTTGATCCAACACGCTATTATTCGATCAAACCGCCCCCCGCTCATTCGATGCCATCACAATTCAGGTCGAACACGCTTTCTCTTTTGATACCTGCATCATTCAGACCGAACACGCCTACCATTCGGTATCGCCATCCCCATAAAGAACGCTTTCGATCGGGCACGCTATGCTCATCCGTCGAACACGCCCCTTTTATTCGATGCCATCACAATCTTTAGGTCCCAACACGCTTTTCTCATTCGATACCTGCATCATCTCAGACCGAAACGCCCTTTCATTTTGGTATCTGCCATCCCGATACGCAACGCTCATTCGACCGGGGCCGCTATGCTCACCGATCGAACACGCACCCCCCATTCGATGCCCATCACCATCTCAGGTCGAACACGCTTTGCTCATTCGATCCTGCATCATCTCAGACCAACACCCCAGCTCATTCGGGATTTTGCCATCTTAACCCGCCCGAAAACCACCCCGGGCCCCTCCGCTTAAACCCCACTGGGACAGACTGTCTGCGTCGCGGAAATTCTTGTTACATTATTCAGTTCCCGATCACGTTTCAAAATACAGTCCACATTGCTCTCCAACCACCCCCCACCCCCGAACATTGAACCAAAAAAAACCCCAAAACGTTTTTTTTACCCTCAGGTAACCCGCATCCCACACACCTCCTTTGGTTTATAGGCGGTCGACCACCCCAGCGACCGTGCCTTCGGGGTGCGTCACCTGCTGGGGTCTAACCCATCGACACCCCCCACCGTCAATTTTTAAAAGTCTCTCATTTTTCTCAGCATCGGAAACCAGCCCAACACGCCTTTCTAAAAAACTTGGGTCTGGTTTTTCACAATCGCAGCTGGTTATTTTAAAACAAAATTTATAAAAGTTTTTTTTTAATATTTGGGCTATTTGAACGATTTTTAACGATCTAAAAAAGCTTGAAAATGCTTATTTTAGCAAAAAAAGCACGTTTTTAGGGTTTTTAAACTGCGTTTTAACGCGTAAAACAACATAAAATGACGATTTTTTTTTTTTTATTCGTTTTTATTAATATTTTCTTCTATTTAAACGATTTCAACGATCTAAAAAAGCTTGAAAATGCTTTTTTTTTGGGAAAACACGTTTTGAGCTTTTAATTTTGCTTTTTTAAAGCAAAACAGCATAAAAACGACGATTTTTTATTATTCGTTTTTATTTATTGCTTTCTATTTAACGATTTCGACGATTTTAAAATGCTTGAAAATGCTTATTTTAGCAAAAAAAGCACGTTTTGAGCTTTTTAAACTGCGTTTAACGCGAAAACAGCATAAAAATGGCAAATTTTTTTTTCGTTTTTTTTAAAATTTTCTTCTATTTAAAAGTTTCCGATCTAAAATGCTTAAAAATGCTTTTTTATAGCAAAACGGGACGTTTTGAGGGTTTAATCTGCGTTTTCGCGTAAAAAAAACATAAAAAAAGACGAAATTTTTTTTTATTCGTTTTTTTTTAATATTGGGTTCTATTTGAACATTTTAACGATCTAAAAAAGCTTGACAATGTTTATTTTAGCAAAACAGCACGTTTTTAGTTTTTTAAACTGCAGTTTTACGCGTAAAACAGCATAAAAAAGACAATTTTTTTTTATTCGTTTTTTTTAATATTGCGTCTATTTGGGCGTTTAACGATCTAAAATGCTTGAAAATGCTTATTTTAGCAAAACAGCACGTTTTGAGTTTTAATCAGCGTTTTAACGCGTAAAACAGCATAAAACGACGAAATTTTTATTATTCGTTTTTATTAATATTGCGTCTATTTGAACGATTTCAACGATCTAAAATGCTTGAAAATGCTTATTTTAGCAAAACAGCTCGATTTGAGCTTTAATCTGCATTTTAACGCGTAAAACAGCATAAAAACGACGAATTTTTATTATTCGTTTTTTATTAATATTGCTTCTATTTGAACGATTTCAACGACCTAAATTGCTTGAAAATGCTTATTTTAGCAAAACAGCACGTTTTGAGCTTTAATCTGCGTTTTAACGCGTAAAACAGCATAAAAACGACGAAATTTTTATTATTCGTTTTTATTAATATTGCGTCTATTTGAACGATTTCAACGATCTAAAATGCTTGAAAATGCTTATTTTGCAAAACAGCACGTTTTGAGCTTTATCTGCGTTTTAACGCGTAAAACAGCATAAAAACGACGAAATTTTTATTATTCGTTTTTATTTTTATTGCGTCTATTTAAACGATTTCAACGATTCAAAATGCTTGAAAATGCTTATTTTAGCAAAACAGCACGTTTTGAGCTTTAATCTGCGTTTTAACGCGTAAAACAGCATAAAAACGACGAATTTTTTATTATTCGTTTTTATTAATATTGCTTCTATTTGAACGATTTCAACGATCTAAAATGCTTGAAAATGCTTATTTTAGCAAAACAGCACGTTTTGAGCATTAATCTGCGTTTTAACGCGTAAAACAGCATAAAACGACGAAATTTTTATTATTCGTTTTTATTATTATTGCTTCTATTTGAATGATTTCAACGATCTAAAATGCTTGAAAATGTTTATTTTAGCAAAACAGCACGTTTTGAGTCTTTTAATCTGCGTTTTAACGCGTAAAACAGCATAAAAGCGACGAATTTTTTATTATTCGTTTTTTATTAATATTGCTTCTATTTGAACGATTTCAACGATCTAAAATGTTCGAAAATGCTTATTTTAGCAAAACAGCACGTTTTGAGCTTTAATTTGCGTTTTAACGCGTAAAACAGCATAAAAACGACAAATTTTTATTACTCGTTTTTATTAATATTGCGTCTATTTGAAGATTTCAACGATCTAAAATGCTTGAAAATGCTTATTTTAGCAAAACAGCACGTTTTGAGCTTTAATCTGCGTTTTAACGCGTAAAACACATAAAAACGACGAATTTTTTATTATTCGTTTTATTAATATTGCTTCTATTTGAACGATTTCAACGATCTAAAATGCTTGAAAAATGCTTATTTTAGCAAACAGCACGTTTTGAGTTTAATCTGCGTTTTAACGCGTAAAACAGCATAAAAAACGACAATTTTTATTATTCGTTTTTATTAATATTGCTCTATTTGAACGATTTCAACGATCTAAAATGCTTGAAAATGCTTATTTTAGCAAATCAGCACTTTTGAGTTTATTCTGCGTTTTAACGCGTAAAACAGCATACAAACTGACGAAATTTTTATATTATTTGTTTTTATTAATATTGCTCTATTTGAACAATTTCAACGATCTAAAATGCTTGAAAATGCTTATTTTAGCAAAACAGCACGTTTTGAGCTTTAATCTGCGTTTTAACGCGTAAAACATCATAAAAACGACGAATTTTTATTATTCGTATTTTATTAATATTGTTCTATTTGAACGATTTCAACGATCTAAAATGCTTGAAAATGCTTATTTTAGCAAAACAGCACGTTTTGAGCTTTAATCTGTGTTTTAACGCGTAAAACAGCATAAAAACGACGAAATTTTTATTATTTGTTTTTATTAATATTGCGTCTATTTGAACGATTTCAACGATCTAAAATGCTTGAAAATGCTTATTTTAGCAAAACAGCACGTTTTGAGCTTTAATCTGCGTTTTAACGCGTAAAACAGCATAAAAACGACGAAATTTTTATTATTCGTTTTTATTAATATTGCGTCTATTTGAACGATTTCAACGATCTAAAATGCTTGAAAATGCTTATTTTAGCAAAACAGCACGTTTTGAGCTTTTTAAACTGCGTTTTAACGCGTAAAACAGCATAAAACGACGAATTTTTATTATTCGTTTTTATTAATATTGCTTCTATTTGAACGATTTCAACGATCTAAAATGCTTGAAAATGCTTATTTCAGCAAAACAGCACGTTTTGAGTTTTAATCTGCGTTTTAACGCGTAAAACAGCATAAAAACGACGAATTTTTTATTATTCGTCTTTTATTAATATTGCTTCTATTTGAACGATTTCAACGATCTAAAAATGCTTGAAAATGCTTATTTTTAGCAAAACAGCACGTTTTGAGCTTTAATCTGCGTTTTAACGCGTAAAACAGCATAAAAGGACGAAATTTTTATTATTTGTTTTTATTAATATTGCGTCTATTTGAACGATTTCAACGATATAAAATGCTTGAAAATGCTTATTTTAGCAAAACAGCACGTTTTGAGCTTTAATCTGCGTTTTAACCCGTAAAACAGCATAAAAATGACGAATTTTGTATTATTCGTTTTTATTAATATTGCTTCTATTTAAACGATTTCAACGATCTAAAATGCTTGAAAATGCTTATTTTAGCAAAACAGCACGTTTTGAGCTGTAATCTGCGTTTTAACGCGTAAAACAGCATAAAAACGACGATTTTTTATTATTCGTTTTTATTAATATTGCGTCTATTTGAACGATTTCAACGATCTAAAATGCTTGAAAATGCTTATTTTAGCAAAACAGCACGTTTTGAGCTTATTCTGCGTTTTAACGCGTAAAACAGCATAAAACGACAAATTTTTATTATTCGTTTTTATTTTATTGCGTCTATTTGAACGATTTCAACGATCTAAAATGCTTGAAAATGCTTATTTTAGCAAAACAGCACGTTTTGAGCTTTAATCTGCGTTTTAACGCGTAAAACAGCATAAAACGACGATTTTTTATTATTCGTTTTTATTAATATTGCTTCTATTTGAACGATTTTAACGATCTAAAATGCTTGAAAATGCTTATTTTAGCAAAACAGCACGTTTTGAGCTTTTAATCTGCGTTTTAACGCGTAAAACAGCATAAAACGACGAAATTTTTATTATTCGTTTTTATTTTTATTGCGTCTATTTGAACGATTTCAACGATATAAAATGCTTGAAAATGCTTATTTTTGCAAAACGGAACGTTTTGAACTTTAATCTGCGTTTAACGCGTAAAACAGCATAAAACGACGAATTTTTTTATTATTCGTTTTTATTAATATTGCTTCTATTTGAACGATTTCAACGATCTAAAATGCTGAAAATGTTTAAATTTTAAAAACAGCACGTTTTGAGCTTTTTAAACTGCGTTTTAACGCGTAAAACACATAAAAACGACGATTTTTTTTTTATTCGTTTTATTAATATTCGTCTATTGAACGATTTCAACGATCTAAAATGCTTGAAAATGCTTATTTTAGCAAAACAGCACGTTTTGAGCTTTTAATCTGCGTTTTAACGCGTAAAACAGCATAAAAACGACGAAATTTTATTATTGTTTTTTATTAATATTGCTCTATTTGAACGATTTCAACGATCTAAAATGCTTGAAAATGCTTTTTAGCAAAAACAGCACGTTTTGAGCTTTAATCTGCGTTTTAACGCGTAAAACAGCATAAAACGACGAAATTTTTTATTATTCGTTTTTATTAATATTGCGTCTATTTGAACGATTCAACGATCTAAAATGCTTGAAAATGCTTATTTTAGCAAAACAGCACGTTTGAGCTTTTAATCTGCGTTTTAACGGCGTAAAACAGCATAAAACGATCAAATTTTTATTATTCGTTTTTATTAATATTGCTTCTATTTGAACGATTTCAACGATCTAAAATGCTTGAAAATGCTTATTTTAGCAAAACAGCACGTTTTTGAGTTTAATCGCGTTTTAACGCGTAAAACAGCATAAAACGACGAAATTTTTTATTATTCTTTTTATTAATATTGCGTTCTATTGAAACGATTCAACGATCAAAATGCTTGAAATGCTTTTTAGCAAAAGCATCGTTTTGAGCTTTAATCTGCGTTTTAACGCGTAAAACAGCATAAAAAAGACGAATTTTTATTATTCGTTTTATTAATATTGTTCTATTTGAACGATTCAACGATCTAAAATGCTTGAAAATGCTTATTTTAGCAAAACAGCACGTTTTGAGCTTTAATCTGCGTTTTAACGCGTAAAACAGCATAAAAATGACGAATTTTTATTATTCGTTTTTATTAATATTGCTTATTTAAACGATTTCAAGTGGATCTAAAATGCTTAAAAATGCTTATTTTAGAAAAAACAGCACGTTTTGAGCTTTAATCTGCGTTTTTAACGCGTAAAACAGCATAAAACGACGAAATTTTTATTATTCGTTTTTATTAATATTAGCTTCTATTTGAACGATTTCAACGATTTAAAATGCTTGACAATGTTTATTTTAGCAAAACAGCACGTTTTGAGCTTTAATTGCGTTTTAACGCGTAAAACAACGCTAAAAACGACGAATTTTTATTATTCGTTTTTATTAATATTGCGTCTATTTGAACGTTTCAACGATCTAAAAATGCTTGAAAATGCTTATTTTAGCAAACAGCAGGTTTTTGAGTTTAATCAGCGTTTTAACGCGTAAAACAGCATAAAACGACGAAATTTTTTATTATTCGTTTTTATTAATATTGCGTCTATTGAACGATTTCAACGATCTAAAAATGCTTGAAAATGCTTTATTTTAGCAAAACAGCACGTTTTGAGCTTTAATCTGTTTTAACGCGTAAAACAGCATAAAACGACGAATTTTTATTATTCGTTTTTATTAATATTGCGTCTATTTGAACGATTTCAACGATCTAAAAATGCTTGAAAATGCTTATTTTTGCAAAACAGCACGTTTTGAGCTTTATTCTAGCGTTTTAACGCGTAAAACAGCATTAAAACGACGAAATTTTTATTTCGTTTTTATTTATTGCTCTATTTGAAGATTTCAACGATCTAAAATTGCTTTGAAAATGCTTATTTTAGCAAAACAGTCACGTTTTGAGCTGTAATCTGCGTTTTAACGCGTAAAACAGCATAAAACGACGAATTTTTATTATTCGTTTTTATTAATATTGCGTCCATTTGAACGATTTCAACGATCTAAAATGCTTGAAAATGCTTATTTTAGCAAAACAGCACGTTTGAGTTTTAATCAGCGTTTTAACGCGTAAAACAGCATAAAAACGACGAAATTTTTATTATTCGTTTTTATTAATATTGCGTCTATTTGAACGATTTCAACGATCTAAAATGTTTGAAAATGCTTATTTTAGCAAAATAGCACGTTTTGAGCTTTAATCTGCGTTTTAACGCGTAAAACAGCATAAAAACGACGAAATTTTTATTATTCGTTTTAATTTTATTGCGTCTATTTGAATGATTTCAACGATCTAAAATGCTTGAAAATGCTTATTTTAGCAAAACAGCACGTTTTGAGCTTTAATCTGCGTTTTAACGCGTAAAACAGCATAAAAACGACGAAATTTTTTCTATTCGTTTTTATTAATATTGCTTTCTATTTGGGAAAGAGATCAACGATCTAAAATGCTTGAAAATGCTTATTTTAGCAAAACAGCACGTTTTGAGCTTTAATTTGCGTTTTAACGCGTAAAACAGCATAAAAACGACGAAATTTTTATTATTCGTTTTATTAATATTGCGTCTATTTGAACGATTTCAACGATCTAAAATGCTTGAAAATGCTTTTTTTTAGCAAAACAGCACGTTTTGAGTTTTTAAACTGCGTTTTACGCGTAAACAAAAAAACGAAATTTTTTATTTTTTTTTTTTTTTTTTTGAACATTTCAACGATTAAAAGCTTGAAAAATTTTAAAAAAACAGCACGTTTTAGCTTTAAGCGTTTTAAAGCAAAAAGCAAAAAAAAAATTTTTTTATTTTTTTTTAAAAATTTTATTTAAAATTTCAACGATCTAAAATCTTAAAATGCTTATTTTAGCAAAACAGCACGTTTTTTTGTTTTAATTTTTTTAAAACCAAAAAAAAAACGAAATTTTTATTATTCGTTTTTATTAATATTGCTTTTATTTGACGATTTCAACGATTTAAAAATGCTTGAAATGTTTTTTTTACAAAAAACACCCGGGGTTTTTAAACTGCGTTTTAACCAAAAAGCATAAAAACGACGAATTTTTTATTATTTGTTTTTATTAATATTGCTCTATTTGAAGATTTCAACAAAATCTTTGAAAAATTTTTTTTTAAAAAAAAGAGTTTTTAAAGGTTTTTAAAAAAAAAAAAAAAAAAAATTTTTTTTTTTTTTATTAAATTGCATTTTAAGTTTAAATCAAAAATTTAAAAAGCTTTTTTTTTTAAAAAGGTTTTAGTTTTTTCGCTTTTAAAAACTAAAAACCTAAAAAACCCTTTTTTTTTATTCTTTTTTTTTTAAATTCTTTATTTGAAGATTTTAAACCTAAATTGCTTTAAAAAACTTTTTTGAAAAACACTTTAAAAATTTTTTTTTCGTTTTTAAAGGCTAAAAGACGAAATTTTTAAATTTTTTTTATTAAATTTCTTATTTAACAAACACAAAATTTTTTTTATTTTTTAAAAAAAAACCCTTTTAGCTTTTTTCGGTTTAACGAAAAAATAAAAAAAAAATTTTTTTCGTTTTTATTTTTTTTTTCTTTATTTGAAAATGATTTAACACAAAATGCTTAAAATGCTTTTTTTAAAAAAAGATTTTACCAAAATTTTTTTAACCCTAAAATTAAAAGACGAATTTTTTTTTTAATTGTTTTTTTTTAAATTTCTTATTTTAAGAAAAACGATTAAAAATTAAAATGCTTTATTTTTGCAAAAAGATTTTTTTTGGTTTTTTTGCGTAAAAACATTTAAAAAAGACAAATTTTTATTATCTGTTTTTTATTAATATTGCTTTATTTGAACGATTTCAACGATCTTAAAATGCTTGGTAAATGCTTACTTTAGCAAAACAGCATGTTTTGAGCTTTAATCTGCGTTTTAACGCGTAAACAGCATAAAATGACGAATTTTTTTATTATTCGTTTTTATTAATATTGCGTCTATTTGAACGATTTCAACTATCTAAAATGCTTGAAATGCTTATTTTAGCAAAACAGCACGTTTTGAGCTTTTAATCAGCGTTTTAACGCGTAAAACAGCATAAAACGACGAAATTTTATTATTCGTTTTTATTAATATTGGCGTCTATTTGAAACGATTTCAACGATCTAAAATGCTTTTCTGAAAATGGTTATTTTAGCAAAACAGCACGTTTTGAGCTTTAATCTGCGTTTTAACGCGTAAAAACAGCATAAAACGACGAATTTTATTATTCCGTTTTTATTAGTATTGCTTCTATTTTGAACGATTTCAACGACCTAAATTGCTTGAAAACGCTTATTTTAAAGCAAAATACACGTTTTGAGTTTTAATCTGCGTTTTAACGCGTAAAACAGCATAAAAACGACGAAATTTTATTATTCGCTTTTATTAATATTGCGTCTATTTGAACGATTTCAACGATCTAAAATGCTGAAAATGCTTATTTTGCAAAACAGCACGTTTTGAGTTTATTCTGCGTTTTAACGCGTAAAACAGCATAAAAACGACGAAATTTTTATTATTCGTTTTTATTTTATTGCCGCATTTGAATATTTCAACGATCTTAAAAATGCTTGAAAATGCTTATTTTGTGTTAAAACAGCACGTTTTGAGCTGTAATCGCGTTTTAACGCGTAAAACAGCAGCAAAACGACGAATTTTTATTATTCGCTCTTTATTAATATTGCGTCTATTTGAACGATTAACGATCTGTAATGCTTGAAAATGCTTTATTTTAGCAAAACAGCACGTTTTGAGCTTTAATCAGCGTTTTAACGCGCGCAAAAACAGTATAAAACACGAAATTTTTATTATTCGTTTTTATTAATATTGCGCTCCTATTTGAACGATTTCAACGATCTAAAATGCTTGAAAAATGCTTATTTTGTGCTAGGGCCAGCACGTTTTGAAAGCTTTAATTCGCGTTTTAACGGCATAAAACAGCATAAAACGACGAATTTTTTATTATTCGTTTTTATTAATATTGTTTATTTGAACGATTTCAACGATCCAAAATGCGTGAAAAATGCTTATTTTAACAAAAACAGCACGTTTTGAGCTTTAATCTGGCAGCTTAACGCGTAAAACAGCATAAAGTTAATGAAATTTTTATTATTCGTTTTTATTAATATTGCGTCTATTTGAACGTGATTTCAACGATCTAAAATGCTTGAAAATGCTTTATTTTAGCAAAAATTAAAAACGTTTTGAGCTTATTCTGCGTTTTAACGCGTAAAACAGCATAAAACGACGAATTTTTTATTATTCGTTTTTATTAATATTGCTCGATTTGGAACGATTTCAACGAATTTAAATTGCCTGAAAATGCTTATTTTAGCAAAATGGTACGTTTTGAGCTTTATTCCGCGTTTTAACGCGTAAAACAGCATAAACACGACGAAATTTTATTATTCCGCTTTTATTTTTTATTGCGTCTATTTGAACGATTTCAACGATCTAAAATGCTTGAAAAATGCTTATTTTAGCAAAACAGCACGTTTTGAGCTTGCGACCTGCGTTTTAACGCGTAAAAACAGCATAAAAACGACGAATTTTTTATTATTCCGTTTTTATTAATATTGCTTCTATTTGAACGATTTCAACGATCTAAAATGCTTCTGAAAATGCTTATTTTAAAGCAAAAACAGCACGTTTTGAGCTTAAATCTGCGTTTTGACGCGTAAACAGTATAAAAACGACGAAATTTTATTATTCGTTTTATTATTATTGCTTCATTTGAATGATTTAACGTGATCTTAAAACGCTTGAAAATGCATATTTTAGCAAAAATGTTAATGCTTTGCTGTAATCTGCGTTTTAACGCGTAAAACAGCATGAAACACAATTTTTATTATTCGTTTTTATTAATCTTGCGTCTATTTGAACGATTTCAACGATCTAAAAATGCTTGAAAATGCTTATTTTAGCAAAAACAGCACGTTTTGAGCTTTAATCAGCGTTTTAACGCGTAAACAGTACAAAACGACGAAATTTTTATTATTCGTTTTTTATTGCGCCTACTCTGAACGATTTCAAAAATGCTTGAAAATGCTTATTTTGTGCAAAACAGCACGTTTTGAGTTTTTGCGTTTTAACGCGTAAACAGCATAAAACAACCGAATTTTTATTATTCGTTTTTATTATTATTGCTTCTATTTGAACGATTTCAACGATCTAAAATGCTTGAAAATGCTTTACGTAGCAAAACAGCACGTTTTGAGCTTTTAATCTGCGTTTTAACGCGTAAACAAGTACAAAAAACGGTCGAAATTTTTATTATTCGTTTTTATTAATATTGCGTCTATTTGAACGATTAACGATCTAAAATGCTTAAAATGCTTATTTTAGCAAAACAGCACGTTTTGAGCTTTTATCCTGCGTTTTAACGCGTAAAAACAGCATACAAAACGACAAAATTTACGGTCGTTTTTACTTTACGCCCACGGTTCATCACCACCGCCTTCCTGGCGAAAACGTTAACTTTCAACGGCGAACAAAGTCAAGCGTTCACGAATCTTTGCCAGTTCACTTTACGGTCACCCGCCTTTAACGACCAACGACTCAAAATGCCGGAAATGCCAGCTTTAAAACACGTTGAGCTTGAACGCGCCGGAAATGAAAAACCCACAAAATTTCGGTCGCCTTTGCCACGGCCGCGCTCAGCCAACGACGCAAATTACCCGCCCAGGCCAAACGTACGAGCTGAACGCAAATGTACAAAACAGCATAAAAACGTGACGAATTTTATTATTCGCTCTTATTACTACGTTTCTCTATTTTGAACGATTTCAACGATCTAAAATGCTGAAAATGCTTTATTTTAGCAAAACAGCACGTTTGAGCTTAATCTGCGTTTAACGCGTAAAACAGCATAAAACGACGAAATTTTTTATTACGTTTTTTTAATATTGTTTATTTGAACGATTTTCACGATCTAAAATGCTTGAAATTTTATTTTAGCAAAATATACGTTTTGAGCTTTAATCTGCGTTTTAACGCGTAAAACAGCATAAAAACGACGAATTTTTTATTATTCGTTTTTATTAATATTGTTTTCTATTTGAACGATTTCCAACGATCTAAAATGCTTGAAAAATGCTTATTTTGTGAAGCAAAACAGCACGTTTTGAGTTTTCTTAATCTGCGTTTTAACGCAAAACAGCATAAAACGACGAATTTTTATTATTTGTTTTTATTAATATTGCTTCTATTTGAACGATTTCAACGATTCAAAATGCTTGAAAATGCTTATTTTAGCAAAACAGCACGTTTTGAGCTTTTAATCTGCGTTTCAACGCGTAAAACAGCATAAAACGACGAATTTTTTATTATTCGTTTTTATTAATATTGCTCGCATTTGAACGATTTCCCAACGATTCAAAAATGCTTCTGGAAATGCTTATTTTAGCAAAGTTAAGCACGTTTTGAGTTTAATCTGCGTTTACGCGTAAACAGCATAAAAACGGATGAATTCTTATTATTCGTTTTTACACATTATTGCGTCTATTTGAATGATTTCCAACGATCTAAAATGCTTGAAAATGCTTATTTTAGGCAAAACAGCACGTTTTGAGCTTTAATCTGCGTTTTAACGCGTAAACAGCATAAAACGACGAATTTTTTTATTATTCGTTTTTATTACTATTGTTTCTATTTGAACGATTTCAACGATCTAAAAATGCTTTGAAAATGCTTATTTTAGCAAAACAGCACGTTTTGAGTTTTATTCTTATGTTTTAACGCGTAAAACAGCATAAAAACGACGAAATTTTATTATTCGTTTTTTATTAATATTGAGTCTATTTTGAACGTGATTTCAACGATCTAAAATGCTTGAAAATGCTAATTTTAGCAAAACAGCACAGTTTTGAGTTTAATCTGCGTTTTAACGCGTAAACAGTATAAAATGACGAATTTTTTATTATTTCGTTTTTATTAATATTGCTTCTCATTTAAACGATTTTCAACGATCGGTGCACGCTGAAAATGCTTATTTTAGCAAAACAGCACGTTTTGAGCTTTAATCTGCTTTAACGCAAAACATCATAAAACGACGAAATTTTTATTATTCGTTTTTATTAATATTGCTTCTATTTGAACGATTTCAACGATCTAAAAATGCTTGAAAATGCTTTTATTTTGCGCAGAACAGCACGTTTTGAGCTTTTTAACGGCGTTTTAACGCGTAAAACAGTATAAAACGACGAATTTTTATTATTCGTTTTTATTAATATTGCGTCTATTTGAACGATTTCAACGATCTAAAGCCAGCCGCTATTTTTATGCAAAACAGCACGTTTTGAGCTTTTGTTAATCAGCGTTATAACGCGTAAACAGCATAAAAACGACGAAATTTTTATTATTCGTTTTTATTATTATTGCGTCTATTTGTTCATTCTAACCATCTGCCGCTTTGAAAAATGCTTATTTTAGCAAAACAGCATCGTTTGAGTTTTAAACTGCGTTTTAACGCGTAAACAGCATAAAACGACGAATTTTTTATTATTCGTTTTTATTAATATTGCTTCTATTTGAACGATTTCAACGATCTAAAATGCTTGAAAAGTTATTTTAAAGCAAAACAAGTTAATGTTTGAGCTTAACTGCGTTTTAACGCGCAAAACAGCATAAAAACGACGAAATTTTTATTATTAGTTTTTATTAATATTGCGTATATTTGAACGATTATAACGATCTAAAAATGCTTGAAAATACTTATTTTAGCAAAACAGCACGTTTTGAGCTTTATTCTGCGTTTTAACGCGTAAAACAGCATAAAAAACGACGAAATTTTTATTATTCGTTTTATTTTTGATGCGCCCGGCCGAACGATTTCAACGACCGTACGCTTGAAAATGCTTATTTTAGCAAAACAGCACGTTTGAGCTTTAATCTGCGTTTTAACGTCAAAACAGCATAAAACGACGAATTTTTGCTATTCGTTTTTATTAATATTGCTTTTATTTTGAACGATTTCAACGATCTAAAAATGCTTGAAAATGCTATTTTAAAGCAAAACAGCACGTTTTTGAGCTTTAATCTGCGTTTTAACGCGTAAAACAGCATAAAAACGACGAAATCTTTTATTATTCGTTTTTATTAATATTGCGTCTATTTGACCGATTTCAACGATCTAAAATGCTTGAAAATGCTTTATTTTAGCAAAAACAGCACGTT
The DNA here is from genome assembly GCF_025399875.1 of Dalotia coriaria. Classification (NCBI taxonomy): domain Eukaryota; kingdom Metazoa; phylum Arthropoda; class Insecta; order Coleoptera; family Staphylinidae; genus Dalotia; species Dalotia coriaria. The sequence goes on from NW_027045712.1 coordinate 55,382, forward strand.
TTGAGCTTTAATCTGCGTTTTAACGCGTAAAACAGCATAAAAACGACGAATTTTTTATTATTCGTTTTTATTAATATTGCTTTTATTTGGAACGATTTCAACGATCTAAAATGCTTGAAAATGCTTATTTTAGCAAAACAGCACGTTTTTGAGCTTTAATCTGCGTTTTAACGCGTAAACGTTACAAAACGACGAAATTCTTTTATTATTAGTTTTTATTAATATTGCGTATATTTGAACGATTATAACGATCTAAAATGCTTGAAAAGGCTACTTATTTTAAAGCAAAACAGCACGTTTTGAGCTTTATTCTGCGTTTTAACGCGTAAAACAGCATAAAACGACGAAATTTTTATTATTCGTTTTATTTTATTGCGTCTACGGAATGATTTCAACGATCTAAAATGCTTGAAAAATGCTTATTTTAGCAAAACAGCACGTTTTAATCTGCGTTTTAATGCCTAAACAGCATAAAACGACGAATTTTTTATTATTCGTTTTATTAATATTGCTTTATTTGAACGATTTCCAACGATCTAAAATGCTGGAAATGCTTTATTTTAAAGCAAAACGTTAATGTTTGAGCTTTAATCTGTTTTAACGCGTAAAACAGCATAAAAACGACTAATTTTTATTATCTGTTTTATTAATATTGCGTCTATTTGAACGATTTCAACGATCTAAAAATGCTTCTGGAAAAATGCTTATTTTAGCAAAACAGCACGTTCTGGAGTTTTAATCTGCGTTTTAACGCGTAAAACAGCATAAAAACGACGAATTTTTATTATTCGTTTTTAATATTGCTTTTATTTTGAAACGATTTCAAACGATCTTAAAAATGCTTGAAAATGCTTTTATTTTAGCAAAAAAACAAAAGCACGTTTTGAGCTTTAATCTGCGTTTTAACGCGTAAAACAGCAAAAACGACGAATTTTTTATTATTCGTTTTATTAATATTGCTTCTATTTGAACGATTTCAATGATCTAAAATGCTTGGCATGCTTATTTTAGCAAAAAACAATGTTTTGAGCCATTCGCTTTAACGCGTAAAACAGCATAAAAAACGACGAAATTTTTATTATTCGTTTTTATTAATATTGCGTCTATTTGAAACGATTTAATGATTCAAAATGCGCTTGAAAATGCTTATTTTAGCAAACAGCACGTTTTGAGTTTTTAATCTGCGTTTTAACGTAGCGTAAAACAGCATAAAACGAGGAATTTTTATTATTCGTTTTTACATTATTGCTCCTATTTAAAACGATTTCCAACGATCTAAAATGCTTGAAAAATGCTTTTATTTTAGCAAAACAGCACGTTTTGAGCGGTAATCTGCGTTTAACGCGTAAAACAGCATAAAACGACGAAATTTTTATTATTCGTTTTATCAATATTGCTTCTATTTGAACGATTTCAACGATCTAAAATGCTTGAAAATGTTTATATCAGCAAAACAGCACGTTTTGAGCTTTAATCAGCGTTTTAACGCGTAAACAGCATAAAAACGACGAAATTTTTATTATTCGTTTTATTAATATTGCGTCTATTTGAACGATTTCAACGATCTAAAATGCTTGAAAATGCTTTATTTTAAAGCAAAACAGCACGTTTTGAGTTTTTAATCTGCGTTTACGCGTAAAACAGCATGTAAAAACGACGAATTTTTATTATTCGTTTTTATTACTGGCTGCTACTATTTGGAACGATTTCAACGATCTAAAATACTGAAAATGCTTATTTTAGCAAAACTGCACGTTTTGAGTTTCTTAATCTGCGTTTTAACGCGTAAAACAGCATAAAAAACGACGAAATTTTTTATTATTCGTTTTATTAATATTGCGTATATTTGAAACGATTTCACCGATCTAAATTGCTTCTGAAAATGCTTTATTTTAGCAAAAACAGCACGTTTTGAGCTTTATTCTGCGTTTAACGCGTAAAACAGCATAAAAACGACGAAATTTTTATTATTATTCGTTTTTTTATTTTATTGCGTCTATTTGGAATGATTTCAACGATCTAAAATGCCGAAAATGCTTATTTTAGCAAAACAGCACAAGCCAGCTTAATCTGCGTTTAACGCGTAAAACAGCATAAAACACGAATTTTTATTATTCGTTTTATGCCATACGCCGCATTTGAACGACGACGATCTAAAACGCTTGAAAATGCTTATTTTAGCAAAACAGCACGTTTTGAGTTTTAATCTGCGTTTACGCGTAAAAACAGAAAGCATAAAAACTAATGAATTCTGGTTATTATCTGTTTTTATTAATATTGCGTCTATTTTGAACGATTTCAACGATCTAAAAATGCTTTAAAATGCTTATTACAGCAAAACAGCACGTTTTATTTTTAATCTGCGTTTTAACGCGTAAAACAGCATAAAAAACGACGAAATTCTTATTATTCGTTTTTTATTAATATTGCGCATATTTGAACGATTTCAACGATTCAAATTGCTTGAAAATGCTTATTTTAGCAAAACAGCACGTTTTGAGCTTTATTCTGCGTTTAACGCGTAAAACAGCATAAAACGACGGAAATTTTATTATTCGTTTTTATTTTTATTGCGTCTATTTGAACGATTTAAATTGATCTAAAATGCTTTCTGAAAATGCTTATTTTAGCAAAACAGCACGTTTTGTTTTAATCTGCTTTTAACGCGTAAAAACAAGTATAAAACACGAATTTTATTATTCGTTTTATTAATATTGCTTTTTATTTGAACGATTTCAACGATCTAAAAATGCTTGAAAATGCTTATTTTAGCAAAAACAGCACGTTTTGAGCTTTAATCTCGGTGTTTTAACGCGTAAAAACAGCATAAAAAACGACGAAATTTTTATTCGTTTTTTATTAATATTGCGTCTATTTGAACGATTTCAACGATCTAAAATGCTTGAAAATGCTTATTTTAGCAAAACAGCACGTTTTGAGTTTTTAATCTGCGTTTTAACGCGTAAACAGCATAAAACGACGAATTTTTATTATTCGTTTTTCATTAATATTGCTTTATTTGGACGATTTCTGCAACGATCTAAAAATGCTGAAAATGTTTATTTTGAAGCAAAACAGCATCGTTTTGAGCTGAACCTGTTTTAATGCAACAGCATAAAACCATGAATTTTTTATTATTCCGGGTTTATTAATATCGTTTATCGGAAATCGATTTCCAACGATCTAAAATGCTTCTGAAAATGCTTATTTTGTGCTAAAACAGCATCGTTTTGAGCTTTAATCCGCGTTTTAACGCTGCGTAAAACAGCATAAAACGACGAATTTTTATTATTCGTTTTTATTAATATTGCGTCTATTTGAACGATTTCAACGATCTAAAAATGCTTGAAAAATGCTTATTTTACAAACAGCACGTTTTGAGCTTTTAATCTGCGTTTTAACGCGTAAAACAACAGCATAAAACGACGAATTTTTATTATTCCGTTTTTTCAATATTGCTTCTATTTGAACGATTTCAACGATCTAAAATGCTTGAAAATGCTTTATTTTAGCAAAACAGCAATTTGAGCTTTTTAATCTGCGTTTTAACGCGTAAAAACAGCATAAAAAAAAAACGACGAATTTTTATTATCTGTTTTTATTAATATTGCGTCTATTTGAACGATTTCAACGATCTAAAAATGCTTGAAAAATGCTTATTTTAGCAAAACAGCACGTTTTGAGCTTTTAATCTGCGTTTTAACGCGTAAAACAGAAAGCATAAAAACGTGACGAAATTTTATTATTCCGTTTTTACATTGCTTCTATTTGAAACGATTTCAACGATCTAAAAATGCTTGAAAATTCTTATTTGAAGCAAAACAGCACGTTTTGAGCTTAATTGCGTTTAACGCGTAAACAGCATAAAAAACGACGAATTTTTATTATTCGTTTTTATTATTGCTTCTATTTCAAACGATTTCAACGATCTAAAATGCTTTGAAAATGCTTATTTTGTGCAAAACAGCACGTTTTGAGTTTTACCCGCGTTTTAACGCGTAAAACAGCATATAAAACGACGAATTTTTATTATTTGTTTTTATTAATATTGCTTCTATTTGAACGATTTCAACGATCTAAAAATGCTTGAAAATGCTTATTTTAGCAAAAACAGCACGTTTTGAGCTTTAATCTGCGTTTAACGCGCAAAAACAGCATAAAAACGACGAATTTTTTATTATTCGTTTTTACAATATTGCTTCTATTTGAACGATTTCTAAACGATCTAAAATGCTTGAAAATGCTTATTTTAGCAAAGTGTTACGTTTTGAGTTTTAATCTGCGCTTTAACGCGCAAAACAAGCATAAAAACGACGAATTTTTTATTATTCGTTTTTTATTAATATTGCGTCTATTTGAATGATTTCAACGATCTAAAATGCTTTGAAAATGCTTATTTTAGCAAAACAGCACGTTTTGAGTTTTTAATCTGCGTTTTAACGCGTAAACAGGATAAAAACGACGAATTTTTATTATTCGTTTTATTAATATTGCTTCTCTATTTGGAACGATTTCAACGTGATCTAAAAAATGCTTGAAAATGCTTATTTTAGCAAAACAGCACGTTTTGAGCTTTAATCTGCGTTTTAACGCGTAAAACAGCATAAAACACGAATTTTTTATTATTCGTTTTGCCAATATTGCTTCTATTTGAACGATTTCAACGATCTAAAATGCTTGAAAATGCTTATTTTAGCAAACAGCATCGTTTTGTTCGTTCTTTAAAATTCTTTTTATTATTCGTTTTTATTTTATTGCGTCTATTTGAACGATTTCAACGATCTAAAATGCTTGAAAATGCTTATTTTAGCAAAACAGCACGTTTTGAGCTTTAACTGCTTTTAACGCGTAAAACAGCATAAAAAAACGACGAATTTCTTATTATTCGTTTTATTAATATTGCTTTATTTGAACGATTTCAACGATCTAAAATGCTTGAAAATGCTTATTTTAGCAAAAAACAGCACGTTTTGAGCTTAATCTGCGTTTTAACGCGTAAAACAGCATAAAAACGACGAAATTTTATTATTCGTTTTTATTAATATTGCGTCTACTGGAACGATTTCAAACGATCTAAAATGCTTGAAAAATGCTTTATTATTTTAGCAAAACAGCACGTTTTGAGCTTCTTAACCGCGTTTTAACGCGTAAAACAGCATAAAACGACGAATTTTTATTATTCGTTTTTATTAATACGCTTTATTTGGACGATTTCAACGATCTAAAAATGCTTGAAAATGTTTATTTTAGCAAAACAAGCACGTTTTGAGCCGCGACCCGCGTTTCTTGTCGGCAAAACAGCATAAAAAACACGAATTTTTTATTATTCGCTCTTTATTAATATCAGTTTATTTGAATCGATCTCAACGATCTAAAAATGCTTTAAAATGCTTATTTTAGCAAAACAGCACGTTTTGAGCTTAATCTGCGTTTTAACGCGTAAAACAGCATAAAAACGACGAATTTTTTATTATTCGCTTTTTATTACTATTGCGTCTATTTGAACGATTTCAACGATCTAAAATGCTTGAAAAATGCTTATTTTAGCAAAACAGCACGTTTTGATGTAATCTGCGTTTTAACGCGTAAACAGCATAAAAACGACGAATTTTTTATTATTCGTTTTTTTCTTTAACATTGCTTCTACGAACACTACCGATCTAAAATGTCATGGTACCGCTTATTTAAAGCAAAACAGCAATTTTTGAGCTTTTAATCTGCGTTTTAACGCGTAAAAACAGCATAAAACGACGGAAATTTATTATTCGTTTTAATATTGCTTCTATTTGAACGATTTCAACGATCTAAATGCTTCGAAAATTTTTATTTTAGCAAAACAGCAATTTTTTGAGCTTGAATCTGCGTTTTAACGCGTAAAACAGCATAAAAACGACGAATTTTTTTATTATTCGTTTTTATTAATATTGCTTCTATTTGAACGATTTCCAACGATCTAAAATGCTTGAAAATGCTGCATTTTAGCAAAACAGCAATTTGAGCTTTTAATCTTTGCGTTTTAACGCGTAAACAGCATAAAACGACGAATTTTTTATTATTCGTTTTATTAATATTGCGTCTATTTGAACGATTTCAACGATCTAAAAATGCTTGAAAAATGCTTATTTTAGCAAAACAGCACGTTTTGAGCTTTAATCTGCGTTTTAACGCGTAAAACAGCATAAACGACAAATTTTTATTATTCGTTTTTCTTAACATTGCTTATTTCGAACGACCAACGATCTAAAATGCTTGAAAATGCTTATTTTAGCAAAACAGCACGTTTTGATTTTATTCTGCGTTTTAACGCGTAAAACAGCATAAAAACGACGAAATTTTATTATTCGTTTTTATTAATTGCGTATATTTGAACGATTTCAACGATCTAAAATTCGCTTGAAAATGCTTTATTTTGTTAAAAATGTTAATGTTTTGAGCTTTTTATTCTGCGTTTTAACGCTAAAACAGCATAAAACGACGAAATTCTTTATTATTCGTTTTTATTTTTATTGCGTCTATTTTGAACGATTTCAACGATCTAAAATGCTTGAAAATGCTTATTTTAGCAAAAAACAGCACGTTTTGAGCTTTAATCTGCTTTTAACGCGTAAAACAGCATAAAAACGACGCACTTCTTATTATTCGTTTTTATTAATATTGCTTTTATTTGAACGATTTCAACGATCAAAATGCTGAAAATGCTAGCCAGCAAACGGCACATGGTTTTAACCGCGCTTTAACGCGTAAAACAGCATAAAATGACGTGAAATTTTTATTATTCGTTTTTATTAATATTGCGTCTATTTGAACGATTTCAACGATCTAAAATGCTTGAAAATGCTTATTTTAGCAAAACAGCACGTTTTGAGTTTTTATCGCGTTTTAACGCGTAAAACAGCATAAAACGACGAAATTTTTATTATTCGTTTTTATTAATATTGCGTATATTTGAAACGATTTCAAATTGACAACTGAAACGCTATTTGCGCAAAACAGCACGTTTTGAGTTTTATTCCCGTTTTAACGCGTAAAAACAGCATAAAACGACGAAATTTTTATTATTCGTTTTATTTTTATTGCGTCTATTTGAAATGATTTCGTCAGATCTAAAATGCTTGAAAATGCTTTTATTTTAGCAAAACAGCACGTTTTGAGAGCTTGTTCGCTTTTAATGCGGTAAAACAGCAAAACGACGAATTTTATTATTCGTTTTTATTAATATTGCTTTTATTTGAACGATTTCTGGCACCGATCTAAAATGCTTGAAAATGCTTATTTTAGCAAACAGCACGTTTTGAGCTTTAATCTGCGTTTAACGCGTAAAACAGCATAAAACGACGAAATTTTTATTATTCGTTTTTATTAATATTGCGTCTATTTGAACGATTTCAACGATCTAAAATGCTTGGAAAAGTTTTTTTTAAACAAAACAGCCCTTTTGAGTTTTTAAACGGTTTTTTAAAGCGTAAAACAGCATAAAAAAGGCCAATTTTTATTATTCCCCTTTTTTTTAAATTTCTTTTTTTTGGGCGATTTAAAGATCTAAAAAAGCTTGGGAAAAAGTTTATTTTAGCAAAAACGGGACGTTTTGAGCTTTTTAAACTGCGTTTTAACCCCGAAAAAAAGCATAAAAACGATGAATTTTTTTTTTATTCGGGTTTTATTAATATCGCCTATTTTTAACGTTTCAACGATCTAAAATGCTTGAAAATGCTTTTTTTTTAGCAAAACAGCACGTTTTTAGGGTTTTTAAACTGCGTTTTAACGCGTAAAACAGCATAAAAAAAAAGACGAATTTTTTTTTTATTCGTTTTTTTTTAATATTCGTCTATTTGAACGATTTAAAAGATCTAAAATGCTTTTAAAATGCTTATTTTAAAACAAAACAGCCCTTTTTGGTTTTTAAACTGCGTTTTTAACCCTAAAACAGCATAAAACGACAAAATTTTTTTTTTATTCGTTTTTTTTTAACATTTGGGTTCTATTTGAACGATTTCAACGATCTAAAATGCCGAAAAAGCTTATTTTTGAAAAAATTTTTTTGGGAATCTGCGTTTTTAAAGCGTAAAACAGCATAAAAAAGACGAATTTTTTTTTATTCGTTTTTGGGAATATTCGTCTTTTGAACGGGGATTTCCAAAAAATCTAAAAAAAGCTTTGGGAAAAGTTTTTTTAGCAAAAAAGCACGTTTTTAGCTTTAATCTGCGTTTTAACGCGTAAAACAGCATTTCACGGGAAAATTTTTATTATTCGTTTTTTTTAAAATTGCTTCTATTTGGGAAAGATTTCAAAAGATCTAAAAAAGCCCGAAAATTTTATTTTTGCAAAACAGCACGTTTTGGGGGCTTTTTAAACTGCGTTTTTTAAAGCGTAAACAACATAAAAAAGACAAAATTTTTTTTTATTCGTTTTTTTAATATTTCTTCTATTTGAACGACAACATCTTTCCCCGAAAATGCTTTTTTAAAACAAAAAAAGCACGTTTTTTAGTTTTTAAATTGCGTTTTTAAAGCGTAAAACAGCATATAAACGGAATTTTTTTTATTTTTTTTTTTATTAATATTTTCTTCTATTTGAACGATTTCAACGATCTAAAATGCTTGAAAATGTTTTTTTTAGCAAAAAAAGCACGTTTTTAGCTTTAATCCCGCGTTTTTAAAGCGTAAAACAACATAAAAAAAGACGATTTTTATTTTCGTTTTTATTAATTTGCTTCTATTTGGGAAAGATTTTTAACGATCTAAAATGCTTGAAAAAAGCTTATTTTTGCAAAACAGCACGTTTTGAGCCTTTTAATCTGCGTTTTTTAAAGCGTAAAAAAAACATAAAAAAAGACGAATTTTTTTTTATTCGTTTTTTTTAATATTGGGGTCTATTTGGAAAGATTTTCCCCGATCTAAAAAAGCTTGAAAATTTAAAAGGGGAAAAAACACGTTTTGAGCTTTTTTAACGGGGTTTTTTAAAGCGTAAAACAGGATAAAAAAGACGAATTTTTATTACCCCTTTTTTTTTAATATTGCTTCTATTTGAACGATTTCAACGATCTAAAAAAGCTTGAAAATGCTTATTTTAGCAAAAAACACGTTTTGAGTTTTTAAACTGCGTTTTAACGCGTAAAACAGCATAAAAAGACGAATTTTTTTTTATTCCCTTTTTATTAAATTGGCCCTTTATTTGAACGATTTCAACGATCCCAAAAAAAGGCCGAAAATGCTTATTTTAGCAAAAAAGAAGTTTTGGAAAACTTTTTTCCCGCCCTTTTTTTAAAGCGTAAAACAAAACATAAAAACGACAAAATTTTTTTTATTCGGTTTTTTTTTTTTGGGGCCCTCTATTTGGGAAAGATTTCAAAGATCTAAAATGCTTGAAAATGTTTTTTTTTAGCAAAACAGCCGTTTTGAGCTTTAATCTGCTTTTAACGCGTAAAACAGCATAAAAAAGACGAATTTCTTATTATTCGTTTTTATTAATATTGCTTTTTTTTGAACGATTTCCCAAAGATCTAAAATGCTTGGGAAAAAGCTTATTTTTTGCAAAAAAAGCACGTTTTTTAGCTTTAAAACTCGTTTCAAAGCGAAAACAACATAAAACGACGAAATTTTTTTTTTCGTTTTTATTAATATTGCGTCTATTTGAACGATTTCAACGATCTAAAATGCTTGAAAAAGCTTTATTTTAGCAAAACAGCACGTTTTGAGCTTTTAATCTGCGTTTTAACGCGTAAAACAGCATAAAACGACGAATTTTTATTATTCGTTTTTTCTTAACATTGCTTCTATTTGAACGTGATTTCAACGATCTAAAATGCTTGAAAATGCTTATTTTAGCAAAACAGCAATTTTTGGCGAGAGCTTTAATCTGGATTTTAACGCGTAAAACAGCATAAAACGACGAAATTTTATTATTCGTTTTTTAATAGTAACTTCTATTTGAACGATTTCAACGATCTAAAAATGCTTGAAAATTCTTATTTTAGCAAAACAATTTTGAGCTTTTAATCTGCTGCGTTTTAACGCGTAAAAACAGCATAAAGCGACAATTTTTATTATTCGTTTTTTATTAATATTGCTTCTATTTGAACGATTTCCAGCGATCGTCTTGAAAATGCTTATTTTTAGCAAAACAGCAATTGCTGAGCTTTAATCTGCGTTTAACGCGGCAGGCGCTTTATAAAACGACGAATTTTTATTATTCGTTTTTATTAATATTGCGTCTATTTGAACGATTTCAGCGATCTAAAATGCTTGAAAATGCTTATTTTAGCGAAACGCAGCGCGTTTTGAGCTTTTAATCTGCGTTTAACGCGTAAAACAGCATAAAACGACGAATTTTTATTATTCGTTTTCTTAACATTGCTTCTATTTGAACGATTTCAACGATCTAAAATGGCAGAAAATGCTTATTTATAAAACAGCGATTTTGAGCCTTAATCTTGCGCGTTTAACGCGTAAAACAGCATAAAAACGACGAATTTTTTATTATTCGTTTTTTATTAATGTGCTTCTATTTGAACGATTTCAACGATCTAAAATGCTTGAAAATGCTTATTTTAGCAAAACAGCGTTTTTGAGCTTTAATCTGCGTTTTAGCAGCGTAAAACAGCATAAAACGACGGAATTTTTTTATTATTTTGTTTTATTAATAGCCTTCTATTTGAACGATTTCAACGATCTAAAATGCTTGAAAATGCTTATTTTAGCAAAACAGCACGTTTTTAGCTTTAATCTGCGTTTTAACGCGTAAAACAGCATAAAACGACGAATTTTTATTATTCGTTTTTTTTAATATTGCTTCTATTTGAACGATTTCCAACGATCTAAAATGCTTGAAAATGCTTATTTTAGCAAAACAGCACGTTTTGAGCTTTAATCTGCGTTTTAACGCGTAAAACAGCATAAAATGACGAATTTTTATTATTCGTTTTTATTAATATTGCTTCTATTTGAACGATTTCAACGATCTAAAATGCTTGAAAATGCTTATTTTAGCAAAACAGCACGTTTTGAGTTTTAATCTGCGTTTTAACGCGTAAAACAGCATAAAACGACGAATTTTTATTTTGTTTTTTTTAATATTGCTTCTATTTGAACGATTTCAACGATCTAAAATGCTTGAAATGCTTATTTTAGCAAAACAGCACGTTTTGAGCTTTTTAAACTGCGTTTTAACGCGTAAAACAGCATAAAACGACGAATTTTTATTATTCGTTTTTATTAATATTGCGTCTATTTGAACGATTTCAACGATCTAAAATGCTTGAAAATGCTTATTTTAGCGCAGCACGTTTTGAGTTTTAATCGCGTTTTTAAAGCGTAAAAAAAGCATAAAAAAAGACGAATTTTTATTATTCGTTTTATTAATATTGGTCTTTTGAATGATTTCAACGATTAAAATGCTTGAAAATGCTTATTTTAGCAAAACAGCACGTTTTGAGCTTTTAAACTGCGTTTTTAAAGGAAACAGCATAAAACGCGAATTTTTATTATTCGTTTTTATTAAATTTGTTCATTTAACGATTTCAACGATCTAAAATGCTTGAAAAAGCTTATTTTAGCAAAAAAAGCACGTTTTTTAGCTTTTTTCTGCGTTTTTAAAGCGAAAACAGCATAAAACGACGAAATTTTTTTTATTCGTTTTTTTTTTATTGGTCTATTTGAACGATTTCAACGATCTAAAATGCTTGAAAATGCTTATTTTAGCAAAACAGCACGTTTTGAGTTTAATCTGCTTTTTTAACCCTAAAAAAAGCATAAAACGACAATTTTTATTATTCGTTTTTATTGTTTTTTTTGAACGATTTCAACGATCTAAAATGCTTGAAAATGCTTTATTTTAGCAAAACAGCACGTTTTGAGCTTTAATCTGCGTTTTAACGCGTAAACAGCATAAAACGACGAAATTTTATTATTCGTTTTTTTTAATATTGCGTCTATTTGAACGATTTCAACGATCTAAAAAAGCTTGAAAATGCTTATTTTAGCAAAACAGCACGTTTTGAGCTTTTAATCTGCGTTTTAACGCGTAAAAACAGCATAAAAACGACGAATTTTTTATTATTCGTTTTTTTTAATATTGCTTTATTTTGACGATTTCAACGATCTAAAATGCTTGAAAATGTTTATTTTAGCAAAACAGCACGTTTTGAGTTTTAATCTGCGTTTTTAAAGCGAAAACAGCATAAAAACGACGAATTTTTATTATTCGTTTTATTAATATCGCTTCTATTTGAACGATTTCAACGATCTAAAATGCTTGAAAATGCTTACTTAGCAAAACAGACGTTTTGAGTTTTAATCTGCGTTTTAACGCGTAAAACAGCATAAAACGACGAATTTTTATTATTCGGTTTTTATTAATATCAGTTTATTTAAAAGATTTCAACGGGTCTAAAAATGCTTGAAAAAAGCTTATTTTAGCAAAACAGCACGTTTTGAGTTTTTAAACTGCGTTTTAACGCGTAAAACAGCATAAAACGACGAATTTTTATTATTCGTTTTTTTTAATATTGCTCTTTTTTGAACGATTTCAACGATCTAAAATGCTTGAAAATGCTTATTTTAGCAAAACAGCACGTTTTGAGTTTTAATCTGCGTTTAACGCGTAAAACAGATAAAAACGACGAATTTTTATTATTCGTTTTTATTAATATTGCGTCTATTTGAACGATTTCAAAAGATCTAAAAATGTTGAAAATGCTTATTTTAGCAAAACACACGTTTTGAGCTTTTTAAACGCGTTTTAACGCGTAAAACAGCATAAAACGACGAAATTTTATTATTCGTTTTTATTTATTGCGTCTATTTGAACGATTTCAACGATCTAAAATGCTTGAAAATGCTTATTTTAGCAAAAGCACGTTTTGAGTTTTAATCTGCGTTTTAACGCGTAAAACAGCATAAAAAAGACGAAATTTTTTATTATTCGTTTTTATTATATTGCTTCTATTTGAACGATTTCAACGATTTAAAATGCTTGAAAGTTTATTTTAGCAAAAAAAGCACGTTTTGAGCTTTTTAAACTGCGTTTTAACCGTAAAACAGCATAAAACGACGAATTTTTTATTATTGTTTTTATTAATTTGCGTCTATTTGAACGATTTCAACGATCTAAAATGCTTGAAAATGCTTATTTTAGCAAACAGCACGTTTTGAGCTTTAATCGCGTTTTAACGCGTAAAAAGCATAAAAAAAAACGAAATTTTTATTTTTCGTTTTTTTTAATATTGCGTCTATTTGAACGATTTCAACGATCTAAAAATGCTTTTAAAATGCTTATTTTAGCAAAACAGACGTTTTGAGCTTTAATCTGCGTTTTAACGCGTAAAACAGCATAAAAAACGACGAATTTTTATTATTCGTTTTTTTTAATATGCTTTATTTGAACGATTTCAACGACTAAAATTGCTTGAAAAATGCTTATTTTAGCAAAAACAAAACACGTTTTGAGTTTAATCTGCGTTTTAACGCGTAAAACGGGATAAAAACGACGAAATTTTTATTATTCGTTTATTAATATTGCTTTTATTTGGAACGATTTCAACGATCTAAAAAAGCTTGAAAATGCTTATTTTAGCAAAACAGCACGTTTTGAGTTTTAATCTGCGTTTTAACGCGTAAAACAGCATAAAAAAACGACGAAATTTTATTATTCGTTTTATTAATTTTCGCTCTATTTGAACGATTTCAACGATCTAAAATGCTTGAAAATGCTTTATTTTTGCAAAACAGACGTTTTGAGCTTTAACGCGTTTTAACGCGCAAAACAGCATAAAAAACGAATTTTTATTATTCGTTTTTTTTAATATGCTTCTATTTGAACGATTTCACGATCTAAAATGCTTGAAAATGCTTATTTTAAGCAAAAACAGCACGTTTTGAGCTTTAATCTGCGTTTTAACGCGTAAAAACAACATAAAAAACGACGAAATTTTTATTATTCGTTTTTATTAATATTGCGTCTATTTTGAACGATTTCAACGATCTAAAATGCTTGAAAATGCTTATTTTAGCAAAAAGCACGTTTTGAGCTTTAATCGCGTTTTAACGCTAAAACAGCATAAAAACAACGAATTTTTATTATTCGTTTTATTAATATTGCTTCTATTTGAACGATTTCAACGATCTAAAATGCTTTTAAAATGCTTATTTTAGCAAAAGAAGTTTTGAGCTTTTTAAACTGCGTTTTAACGCGTAAAACAGCATAAAAAACGACGAAATTTTATTATTCGTTTTTATTAATATTGCGTCTATTTGAACGATTTCAACGATCTAAAATGCTTGAAAAATGCTTATTTTAGCAAAACAGCACGTTTTGAGCTTTAATCTGCGTTTTAACGCAAAACAAAGGGAAAACGACGAAATTTTTATTATTCGTTTTTAAATTTTATTGCGTCTTTTTTGAACGATTTCAACGATCTAAAATGCTTGAAAATGCTTATTTTAGCAAAACAGCACGTTTTGAGCTTTAATCTGCGTTTTTTAAAGCGTAAAACAGCATAAAAACGACGAATTTTTTTATTCGTTTTAATATTGCTATTTGACGATTTCAACGATCTAAAATGCTTGAAAATGTTTTTTTTTAGCAAACAGCACGTTTTGAGCTTTAATTTTGCGTTTTAACGCGTAAACAGCATAAAAACGACGAATTTTTATTATTCGGGGTTTTTTTTAATATCGCTTCTATTTGAACGATTTCAACGATCTAAAATGCTTGAAAATGCTTATTTTAGCAAAAAAAGCACGTTTTGAGTTTTTAAACTGCGTTTTAACGCGTAAACAGCATAAAAAAAAGACGAAATTTTTTTTTATTCGTTTTATTAATATGCTTCTATTTGAACGATTTCAACGATCAAAATGCTTGAAAATGCTTATTTTAGCAAAACAGCACGTTTTGAGCTTAATCTGCGTTTTAACGCGTAAAAAAAGCATAAAAACGACGAAATTTTTTTTTATTCGGGGGTTTTTAATATGTTCTATTTGAACGGGTTTCAACGATCTAAAATGCTTGAAAATGCTTATTTTCAAAACAGCACGTTTTGAGCTTTAATCTGCGTTTTAACGCGTAAAACAGCAGCATAAAAAACGTGACGGTACCTTTTTATTATTCGTTTTTATTAATATTGCGTCTATTTGAAACGATTTCAAACGGATTCAAAATGTCACGCTGAAATGCTTATTTGTGCTAAACAGCACGTTTTGAGCTTTAATCTGCGCGTTTTAACGCGTAAAACAGCATAAAAACGACGAAATTTTTATTATTCGTTTCTTTTATTAATATTGCTTCTGGGCTCTGAACGATTTCAAACGGATTTTAAAATGCTTCGGATAATACTATTTTGAAAAGCAAAACAGTATCGTTTTGAGCTTTAATCTGCGTTTTAACACGTAAAACAGCATAAAAACGACGATTTTTTTATTATTTGTTTTTATTAATATTGCGCTCCATTTGAACGATTTCAACGATCTAAAAATGCTTGAAAATGCTTATTTTACAAAACAGCACGTTTTGAGCTTTAATCAGCGTTTCAACGCGTAAAAACAGCATAAAACGACGAAATTTTTACATCTGTTTTTATTAATATTGCGTCTATTTGAACGATTTCAACGATCTAAAAATGCTTAAAAATGTTTATTTTGCTAAAACAGCATCGTTTTGAGCTTTAATCTGCGTTTTAACGCGTAGCAAACAGCATAAAACAATGAATTTTTATTATTCGTTTTATATTACTATTGCCTTACTGGAACGATTTCAACGACCTAAATTCTCGTTTTTGAAAATGCTTATTTTAGCAAAACAACAGCACCGTTTTGAGTTTAATCTGCGTTTTAACGCGTAAAACGAGTACAAAAACGACGAAATTTATTATCTGTTTTTATTAATATTGCGTCTATTTTGAACGGATTTCAACGATCTTTAAAAAATGCTTGAAAAATGCTTTCATATTTTAGCAAAACAGCACGTTTTGAGCTTCAACCCGCGCTTCGCAAAACAGCATAAAACGACGAAATTTCGGCTGACTGCTCTTTAATAATATAAGTCTATTCGAAACGTGATTTCAACGATCTTAAAATGCTTCTTGAAAATGCTGGCCTTTACAGCAGCACGCCTTCGGTTTCTCAATCGCGGCGTTTTAACGCGCAAAACGGCACAAAACGACGCAGATTTTTATTGGCCCGCTTTATTACCATTTGCCTACGGAACGATTTCTCGGACGCATCTAAAATGCTTGAAAGCGTTTATTTTCCAGCAAAACAGCACGTTTTGAGCTTTAATCTGCGTTTCAACGCGTAAAACAGCATGTTTTACTGAAATTCTTTATTATTCGTTTTTATTAATATTGCGTCTATTTGAACGATTTCAACGATCTAAATGTTTGGAAATGCTACTTTTGCAAAATAGCACGTTTTGAGCCTTAATCTGCGTTTTAACGCATAAATAGCATAAAAACAACGAATTTTTGCATATTCGTTTTTATCGCATTGCTTCCATTTTAAACGATTTCAACGATCTAAAACGCTTGAAAATGCTTATTTCAGCAAAACAGCACGTTTTGAGCTTTAATCTGCGTTTTAACGCGTAAACAGCATATAAAAACGACGAAATTTTATTCGTTTCATTACCATTGCGTCTATTCTGAACGATTTCAACGATCTAAAATGCGTTTGCACGCGTAAGCGAAAGTAAAACAGCACTTGTTTTGAGTTTTATTCCGCGTTTTAACCAGCAAAGTCGCAGCATAAAAACGATCGAAATTTTCATTATCGCTTTAATTTTATTGCGCCTTATTTTGAACGATTTCCAACGATCTAAAGTCGTTTGAAAATGCTTTATGCCTTTGCGCAAACAGCACGTTTTGAGCTTTAATCTGCGTTTTAACGCAAAACAGCATAAAACGACGAATTTTTTATTATCTGTTTTTATTAATATTGCTTCCGTATTTGAAACGAGAGATTAACGATCTTGCGCTTGTGGAAAATGCTTTTATTTTAGCAAAACAGCACGTTTTGAGCTTTAATTTGGCGTGTTTAACGCAAAACAGCATAAAACGACGAAATTCTTATTATTCGTGTTTTTTATTAATATTGCGTCTATTTTGAAATCGATATCAACGATCTAAAATGCTTGAAAAATGCTGGCCTAAAGCGCAAAATGTTAACGTTTTGAGTTTTCAATCTGCGTTTTGCCAAAACGTTTAAAAACGACGAATTTTTATTATTCGTTTTTATTAATATTGTTTCTATTTGAACGATCTCTAATGGATCTTAAAATGCTGAAAATGCTTATTTTAGCAAACAGCACATTTTGAGCTTTTAACGCAGCCAACGGCAAAACAAGTATAAAATTAATAAAATTTTATATTCCGTTTTTATTAATATTGCTTCTATTTGAACGACTTCAACGATTCAAAAATGTGCTTGAAAAATGCTATTTTAGCAAAACAGCACGTTTGAGCTAATCTGCCGAATCGCGCAAAACAAAAGCATAAAAACGGACAATTTTTTATTATTCGCTTTTATTAATATTGCTTCTGGATTTGAACGATTTCAATGATCTAAAATGCTTTGAAAATGCTTTAATACTTTGAAGCAAAACAGCACGTTTTGAGTTTCTGAATCTGCGTTTTAACGCGTAAAACAGCATAAAAAATGACGAAATTTCAATATTCGTTTTTATTAATATTGCGTTCATTTTGAACGGATTTCAACTATTCAAAAATGCTTGAAAATGCTTATTTTAGCAAAACAGCACGTTTTGAGCTTTAATCAGCGTTTTAACGCGTAAAGCAGTTAACGGAATTTTTTATTATTCGTTTTTATTTTTACGTCTTTTGAACGATTTAACGATCTAAAATGCTTGAAAATGTTATTTTAGCAAAAAGCACGTTTTGAGCTTTAATCAGCGTTTTAACGCGTAAAACAGCATAAAACGAGAAATTTTTATTATTCGTTTTTATTAATATTGCGTCTATTTGAACGATTTCAACGATCTAAAGCTGAAAATGCTTATTTTAGCAAAAAGCACGTTTTGAGCTTTAATCTGCGTTTTAACGCATAAGCATAAAAACGACGAAATTTTTATTTTCGTTTTTTTTAATATTGCTTCTATTTGAACGATTTCAACGATCTAAAATGCGTGAAAATGCTTATTTTAACAAAACAGCACGTTTTGAGCTTTTAATTCGCGTTTTAACGCGTAAAACAGCATAAAACGAAATTTTTATTATTCGTTTTATTAATATTGATGCCATTTGAACGATTTAACGATCTAAAATGCTTGAAAATGCTTATTTTAGCAAAACAGCACGTTTTGAGTTATTCTGCGTTTTAACGCGTAAAACAGCATTAACGTATTTATTATTCGTTTATTAAATTTTCTATTTGAACGATTTCAACGACTTAAATTGCTGAAAATGCTTATTTTAGCAAAACTGACGTTTGAGCTTTATTCGCGTTTTAACGCGTAAAATTTCGCTAAACGACCAGATTTTTAGTTATTGCTTTTTAAATTTTCTTATTTAACGATTTTAAGATCTAAAATGCTTAAAATGCTTATTTTAGCAAAAAAAGCAAAGTTTTGAGCTTAATCTGCGTTTTGCGTAAACGTATAAAAACGACGAAATTTTATTATTCGTTTTTTATTATATTGCTTCTATTTGAATGATTTCAACGATCTAAAATGCTGAAAATGCATATTTTAGCAAAACAGCACGTTTTGAGCTGTAATCTGCGTTTTAACGCGTAAAAGCAGCCCCTAAAACGACGAAATTATTG
>NW_027045713.1:0-2500 GCF_025399875.1 Dalotia coriaria
CGGCTGGGTTTTTCTAAAATAAGCTTTTTCAAAACATTTTAGATATTTAAAAACTTCAAATAGAAACTTATTAATAAAAAAAGTAATAAAAAAATTGGGCGTTTTTTTGCTGTTTTACGCGGGCCCCCTTTAAAAACTCAAAACGTGTTTTTTTGCTTTAAAAGCATTTTCAAGCATTTTTGATCGTTGAAAAACGTTCAAATAGACGCAATATTAATAAAAAAAGAATAATATAAAAATTTTGTCGTTTTTTTTGCTTTTTTTTACGCGTTAAACGCAGAAAAAGCCTTTAAAAAGTGCTGTTTTCCCCAAAAAAAGGCATTTTCAAGCATTTTTGGGTCGTTTAAATCGTTCAAATAAAAAGCAATATTAATAAAAACGAATAATAAAAATTGCCCTTTTTTTTGCTGTTTTTGCGTTAAAACGCAGGGGTTACGGGTCAAAAAAGTGCTGTTTTTCCCAAGATAAACATTTTCAAGCATTTTTTGATCGTTGGGAAAACATTCAAAAGGGAAACAATATTTAATTAAAACAAAAATTTCGTCGTTTTATGTTTTTTACGCGTTAAAACGCAGGGTTAAAACTCAAAACGGCTGTTTTTTTTTTTCTTTAAAAAAAAGCAAGGGATTTTAGATCGTTGGGAAAACGTTCAAATAGACGCAATTAAAAAAAAAAAACGGGAAAAATAAAAATTTCCGTCGTTTTTAGCTGTTTTTGCGTTAAAACGCGGGTTAAAGCTCGAAACGGGGCTGTTTTCCGCAAAAAAGATTTTCAAGCATTTTGATCGTTGAAATCGTTCAAATAGAAGTAAATATTAATAAAAAAAGAATAAAAAAATTTCGTCGTTTTTTTGCTGTTTTCCGAAACGAAAATTAAAACCCCAAAAAGTGCTGTTTTTAAAATAAGCATTTTTTAAGCATTTTAGATCGTTGAAAAAGTTCCCAAAAAGACGGGAAATTAATAAAAACGAAAAAAATAAAAATTTCGTCGTTTTAAAGCTGTTTTTAGCGTTAAAAGCGGGTTAAAAACCCCGGGAAAGTGCTTTTTTCTAAAAAAAAAGCATTTTTGCCCTTTTAGGGTCGGAAATCGTTCAAATAGACGCAATATTAATAAAAAAGGGAAAAATAAAAAAATTTGTCCTTTTATGCTGTTTTACGCGTTAAAAAGGGATTAAAAACAAAACGTGCTGTTTTTCTAAAATAAGCATTTTTAAGCATTTTAGATCGTTGAAATCGTTTTAAATAGGGAAAAAATTAATAAAAAAAGAATAATAAAAATTGCCCTTTTTTTTGCTTTTTTTACCCCGTTAAAAAGCAGATTAAACTCAAAAAGTGCTTTTTTTTTGCTAAAAAAAAGATTTTCAAGCATTTTAAATCGTTGGGAAAACGTTCAAATAGACGCAAAAAATAAAAAACGAATAATAAAAAATTTTGTCGTTTTATGCTGTTTTTACGCGTTAAAACGGGAATAAAGCTCAAAACGGTGCTGTTTTGTTTAACATTTTTAAGCATTTTAGATCCGGGGGTCGAACAAATAGGCGAATATTAATAAAAACGAATAATAAAAAAAATTTGCCCTTTTATGCTGTTTTACGCGTTAAAACGGGAGATTAAAGCTCGAAAAGTGCTGTTTTGCTAAAAAAAAGATTTTCAAGCATTTTGATCGGTGGGAAAACGTTCAAATAGAAGCAATATTAATAAAAAAGAATAAAAAAATTCGTCGTTTTTATGCTGTTTTTCGCGTTAAAGGGAGATTAAAAACTCAAAAAAGTGCTGGGTTTTTCTAAAATAAACATTTTCCAGCATTTTAGATCGTTGAAACCGTTCAAATAGACGCAATATTAATAAAACGAATTAAAAAATTTCCGCCCTTTTTTTGGTTGTTTTTCGCGTTAAAAAGCTGATTAAAAACTCAAAAAGTGCTGTTTTGCTTTTAAAAAAAGCATTTTCAAGCATTTTAGATCTTGAAATCGTTCAAATAGAGCAATATTAATAAAAAAAGAATAATAAAAAAAAATTTGTCGTTTTATGCTGTTTTTTCGCGTTAAAACGCAGATTAAAAACCCCAAAACGTGCTGTTTTGCCAAAAAAAAGATTTTTCAAGCATTTTTTAAGTTTAAATGTTCAAATAGAAGAAATTAATAAAAAAAGAATAATAAAAATTGTCGTTTTTTTGCTGGGCGCGTTAAACGCAGATTAAAGCTCAAAAAGTGTTTTTTTGCTAAAATAAGCATTTTCAAGCATTTTAGATCGTTGGGAAAACGTTTTAAAAAGACGAATATTAATAAAAAAGAATAATAAAAAATTTTTGTCGTTTTTTTGCTTTTTTTTACGCGTTAAAACGCAGATTAAAGCTCAAAAAGGCTGTTTTGCTAAAATAAACATTTTCAAGCATTTTTTGATTTGTTGAAATCGTTCAAATAGGCCCAAAATTAAAAAAAAAAACGGGAAAAATAAAAAAATTTTTGTCGTTTTTTTTTGGGTGCGTTAAAACGCAGATT
>NW_027045713.1:7500-12500 GCF_025399875.1 Dalotia coriaria
AGCAATATTAATAAAACGAATAATAAAAATTTCGTCGTTTTTATGCTGTTTTACGCGTTAAAACGCAGATTAAAGCTCAAAACGTGCTGTTTTGCTAAAATAAGCATTTTCAAGCATTTTAGATCGTTGAAATCCGTTCAAATAGACGCAATATTAATAAAAACGAATAATAAAAATTTCGTCGTTTTCATGCTGTTTTACGCGTTAAAACGCAGATTAAAAGCTCGAAACGTGCTGTTTTGCTAAAATAAGCATTTTCAAGCATTTTAGATCGTTGAAATCGTTCAAATAGAAGCAATATTAATAAAAACGGAATAATAAAAATTTCGTCGTTTTATGCTGTTTTACGCGTTAAAACGCAGATTAAAGCTCAAAACGTGCTGTTTTGCTAAAATAAGCATTTTCAAGCATTTTAGATCGTTGAAATCGTTCAAATAGACGCAATATTAATAAAAACGAATAATAAAAATTTCGTCGTTTTTATGCTGTTTTACGCGTTAAAACGCTGATTAAAACTCAGAACGTGCTGTTTTGCTAAAATAAGCATTTTCAAGCATTTTAGATCGTTGAAATCGTTCAAATAGACGCAATATTAATAAAAGGAATAATAAAAATTCGTCGTTTTATGCTGTTTTACGCGTTAAAACGCAGATTAAAACTCAAAACGTGCTGTTTTGCTAAAATAAGCATTTTCAAGCATTTTAGATCGTTGAAATCATTTAAATAGAAGCAATATTAATAAAAACGAATAGTAAAAATTCGTCATTTTATGCTGTTTTACCGTTAAAACGCAGATTAAAGCTCAAAACGTGCTGTTTTGCTAAAATAAGCATTTTCAAGCATTTTAAATCGTTGAAATCGTTCAAATAGACGCAATAAAAATAAAAACGAATAATAAAAATTTCGTCTTTTTATGCTGTTTACGCGTTAAAACGCTGATTAAAAGCTCAAACGTGCTGTTTTGCTAAAATAAGCATTTTAAGCATTTTAGATTTGAAATCGTTCAAATAGACGCAATATTAATAAAAAGAATAATAAAAATTTGTCGTTTTTATGCTGTTTTACGCGTTAAAACGCGATTAAAGCTCAAAACGTGCTGTTTTGCTAAAATAAAGCATTTTCAACATTTTAGATCGTTGAAATCATTTAAATAGAAGCAATATTAATAAAAACGAATAGTAAAAATTCGTCATTTTATGCTTTTTACTGTTAAAACGCAGATAAAAGCTCAAAACGTCTGTTTTGCTAAAATAACATTTTCAAAACATTTTAAATCGTTGAAATCGTTAATAGACGCATTAAAATAAAAAGAATAATAAAAATGTAAAAATTTATTTTTCGTTAAAACGAATAAAGCTTCAAAACGTCTGTTTTGCAAAATAAGCATTTTAAGCATTTTAGATCCTTGAAATCGAACAAATAGACGAATATTAAAAAACGAATAATAAAAATTTCGTGTTTTATGCTGTTTTACCGTTAAAATGTAGATTAAAGCTCAAACGTGCTGTTTTGCTAAAATAAGCATTTTCAAGCATTTTAGATCGTTTTTTCGAAATCGTTCAAATAGAAGCTACATAATAAAAACGAATAACAAAAATCTCGTCGTTTTATGCCGCTGACGCGCGTTAAAACGCAGATTACAGCTCAAACGTGCTGTTTTGCTAAAATAAGCATTTTCAAGCATTTTAGATCGCTGAAATCGTTCAAATAGACGCAATATTAATAAAAACGAATAATAAAAATTCCCGTCGTTTTATGCTGTTTTACGCGTCAAAACGCAGATTAAAAGCTCAAAACGTGCTGTTTTGCTAAAATAAGCATTTTCAAGCATTTTAGATCGTTGAAATCGTTCAAACAGACGCAATAAAAATAAAAACGAATAATAAAATTTCGTCGTTTTTATGTTGTTTTACGCGTTAAAAAACGCAGAATTAAGCCTGCAAACGTGCTGTTTTGCTAAAATAAGCATTTTCGCTATCGATCGTTGAAATCGTTCAAATAGACGCAATATTACCAAAAACGAATAATAAAAAATTTCGTCGTTTTATGCTGTTTTACGCGTTAAAACGGCAGATTAAAAGCTCAAACGTGCCGTTTTGCTAAAATAAGCATTTCAAGCATTTTAGATCGCTGGAAATCGTCTGGGCCAGACGCAATATTAATAAAAACGAATAAATAATTCGTCGTTTTATGCTGTTTTTACGCGCGCTAAAACGCAGATTAAAAGCTCAAAACGTGCTGTTTTGCTAAAATAAGCATTTTCAAGCATTTTAGATCGATGAAATCGTTCAAATAGAAGTAATATTGATAAAACGAATAATAAAAAATCTGTCGTTTTATGATGTTTTAAGCGTTAAAACGTTATGATTAAAGCTCAAACGTGCTGTTTTGCTAAAATAAGCATTTTCAAGCATTTTAGGATCGGTGAAATCGTTCAAATAGAAGCAATATTAATAAAAACGCAGAATAATAAAAATTCGTCGTTTTATGCTGTTTACGCGTTAAAACGCAGATTAAAGCTCAAAACGTGCTGTTTTGCTGCTAAAATAAGCATTTTCAAGCACGCGATCGCTGGAAATCGTTCAAATAGACGCACATTAATAAAAAACGAATAATAAAAATTTCGTCGTTTTTATGTTGTTTTACGCGTTAAAACGCAGATTAAAAGCCTTCAAAACGTGCTGTTTTGCTAAAATAAGCATTTTCAAGCATTTTAGATCGCTGAAATCGTTCAAATAGAAGCAATACACAAAAACGAATAATAAAAAATTCGTCGTTTCTTGGCGCTGTTTACGCGTTAAAACGCAGATTAAAAGCTCGCAAACGTGCTGTTTTGCTAAAATAAGTACTTTTCGGGCATTTTAGATCGCTGGAAATCGTTCAAATAGACGCGCAATATTAATAAAAAAAAACGAATAATAAAATTTCGTCGTTTTTATGTTGTTTTACGCGTTAAAAACGTAGATTAAAGTCAAAACGTGCTGTTTTGTTACAAAATAAGCATTTTCAAGCATTTGTGATCCTGAAATCGTACAAATAGACGCAATATTAATAAAAACGAATAATAAAAATTCTGTCGTTTTATGCTGTTTTACGCGTTAAAACGCAGATTAAAGCTCGAAACGTGCTGTTTTGCTAAATAAGCATTTTCAAGCATTTTAGATCGTTGAAACTGTTCAAATAGAAACAATATTAATAAAACGAATAATAAAAAATTCGTCGTTTTATGCTGTTTTACGCGTTAAACGGCAGATTAAAAGCTCAAAACGTGCTGTTTTGCTAAAATAAGCATTTTCAAGCATTTAGATCGTTGAAATCGTTCAAATAGACGCAATATTAATAAAAAACGAATAATAAAAATTTCGTCGTTTTATAAGCTGTTTTACGCGTTAAAACGCTGATTAAAAGCTCAAAACGTGCTGTTTTGCTAAAAATAAGCATTTTCAAGCATTTTGTATCGTTGAAATCGTTCAACGCAATATTAATAAAAACGGTAATAATAAAAAATTCGTCGTTTTTATGCTGTTTTACGCGTTAAACGCAGATTAAAGCTCAAACGTGCTGTTTTGCTAAAATAAGCATTTTCAAGCATTTTAGATCGTTGAAATCGTTCAAATAGAAAACAATATTAATAAAAACGAATAATAAAAATTCGCCGTTTTGTTGTTTTACGCGTTTAAACGCAGATTAAAGCTCAAAATCGTAAAGGTTTTGCTAAAATAAGCATTTTCAAGCATTTTAGATCGTTGAAATCGTTCAAATAAAACGCAATAAAAAAAAAAAAACGAATAATAAAAATTTCGTCGTTTTTAAGGGTGTTTTACGCGTTAAAAAGGGAATAAAACTCAAAAAAGTGCTGTTTTTGCAAAATAAGCATTTTCAAGCATTTTTGATCGTTGGGAAAACGTTCAAATAGACGCAATAAAAAAAAAAAACGAATAATAAAAAATTTTGTCGTTTTTTTGCTGGGTTTTTCGCGGCCCCAAAAAAGCCTTTAAAAAAGGCTGTTTTTGCTAAAAAAAAGATTTTCCCCCGCTTTTAAACGTTAAATCGTACAAATAGACGTAATATTATTAAAAAAGAATAATAAAAAAATTTGTCGTTTTATGCTGTTTTACGCGTTAAAAAGGGATTTAAAGCTCAAAAAGTGCTGTTTTGCGCAATTTCCAAAACATTTTAGATCGTTGGGAAAACGTTTTTAAATAGAAGAAATTAATAAAAAAAAGAATAATAAAAAATTTTGTCGTTTTATGCTGTTTTACCCCCGTTCCCAGATTAAAAGCTCAAAAAGTGCCGGGTTTTTTTGCCAAGCCCCCGATCGTTTAAACGTTCAAAAAAACGAATATTAAAAAAAACCCCAAAAAATAAAAAACCCCGTCGTTTTTTTGTTTTTTTACCGCGTTAAACGCCGATTAAAGCTCAAAACGTGCTGTTTTGGCAAAAAAAGCATTTTCAAGCATTTTAGATCGCTGGGAAAACGCCCCAAAAAGACGCAATTTTTAAAAAAAAAACGAATAATTAAAAAATTGCCGTTTTTGGGGGTTTTTAAAACAAAAAGGATTTAAAAACTCAAAAAGGGCTGTTTTTAAAAAAAATTTTTTTTTTTAAAACCCCAAAAACCTATTAATAAAAAAAAAAAAAAATTTTTTTTTGGGTTTTTTTAAAAAGCTGATTAAAAAAAATTTTTTAAAAAAAATTTTAAAATTTTTTGGGGCCCCCCTAAAAAAAAAAAAAAAATAATTTTTTTTTTTTGGGGGAAAAAAAAAAAACCCCTGTTTTTAAAAAAAAATTTCCCCCAAAAAAGGGGTTTTTTTAAAATTTTAAAAAAAAAAAAAATTTTTTTTTGGTTTTTTGGGGTTTTAAAAGGAAAAAGTTAAAATTTTTGCTTTTTAAAAAAAAATTTTTTTTTTTTTTAAATCGTTTAAATGGAAAAAAAAAAAAAAAAAAAAAAATTTAAAAAAAAACCTTTTTTGGTTTAAAAAAAAGTTAAAATTTTTTTT